>NC_090730.1:1581961-1599461 GCF_036898095.1 Palaemon carinicauda | reverse complement strand
ACAAAGTAGTGTAAAAATTACGGTCGCCTGTATTTTACCGAAATACGGCTGAGAACAGTAGGTTTTGACAGAATTTCCAATTGAAATTACAGTTTTTCAAGAATAGATAAAAAAAGGTTCATTTAATTATTATATATCTTATCTTTCCCGCTATTGAACTTCAGAAGATAGGAGTTCTAAGAAAGCCTGAACATAGTCATGGGTGCAACGCTCATAATGAGTCGGAGGGGAAGGGGGGGGGGGGGTGTCATTTGGGGGGGGGGGGAGGGGCTTATCCAAGAAGCAGTAGTCGGCAACTACTTTAATCTTCTACTCATTATTCTGGACGGGCTAGACTAGCCGCTGCCATTAGAGTCCGACCCTCGGTAGGTTTAAGCAGGAAACCCACCCTTAAGGACATGCAGAAAAGGCGATTGGAAAAAGTAATACCCCAAAGTGTTTCAGTCCAACCCCGGAAGAAAGAAGGAAAGAAAGGTTTGTTTTTAAGCTTTCTTCTTTTTCAGCTTCTTCGTCAATTCAAAGTTCCTTATTGGAGATGTTCTTCTAATTTCCTCACTGTAGAAGTTCTAAGTTCTTCACTTGACAAGTTCTTCAAGTTCCTCACTTGACAAGTTCTTCTAAGTTCCTCACTGGAGAATATCGTTTAAGTTCCTAACTGGAGAATTTCATTTAAGTTCCTCAATGGGGAAGTTCTTTTAAGTTCCTCACTGGGGAAGTTCTTTCAAGTTCCTCACTGGAGAAATTCTTCTATTTTCTTCACTGGAGAAGTTCTTTTAAGTTCCTCACTGGAGAATTTCTTCTAAGTCCCTCACTGGAGAACTTCTAAGTTCATCACTGGAGAAATTCTTCTATGTTCCTCACTGGAGAAGGTGTTCTAAGTTCCTCACTGGAGAAGTTATTCTAACTTTCTCACAGGAGAAATTATTCTAAGTTCCTCACTGAAGAAGTTCTTTTAAGTTTCTCACTGTAGAAGTTCTTTTAAGTTCCTCACTGGAGAAGTTATTCCAAGTTCCTCACTGAAGAAGTTCTTTTAAGTTCCTCACTGAAGAAGTTCTTTTAAGTTCCTCGCTGGAGAAGTTCTTTTAAGTTCCTCACTGGAGAAGTTATTCTAAGTTCCTCACTGTAGAAGTTCTTATAAGTTCCTCACTGGCAAAGTTATTTTCTCGATTTAAAGGAAATTTCCTTGAATGGTTTTAAGAACAAGAGGAATTGACTTTTTACTTTTGCCAACGAAGTTGGAAGGAGGTTAAGTTTTACCCCCTGTTTGTGTGTTTGTGAAGAGCTTCCTTGCCACAATTTTAATCGTATAGTAATGAAACTTGCAGGGATTAAGTGTTATGTAATAATACGGAAATGATTAAATTTTTGAAGGTCAATGTCAAAGGTCACGGTCAAGCAAATTGTCTAATTCACGTAATCAGCCATAAGTTTGGACATCGTTGTCACAGAGACTTCAAACTTGGTTCATATTTGAGTGTATGAAAATCCACGCCAATTAATACATGTTAAGGTCAAGGTCAAGGTCGAGAAATGAGCTTCCGTGGCGAAGGTCCGCGCTCTACTAAGTGCCCCCTCTAGTTTTCAGTGTGTTCATGTTAAGTTGTATTACTCTTTACTTAATTTCCTAATTTCTTATGTATTTTTCCATCTTAGTTTTCACGCCAGACTGGGATACGATTCCCGCTCAAACTCGTTATTCCTTTGGTCGCTGCAACCTTATCATCCTTTTGAGCTAAGGATGGGGGGAGCGTATAGGTCTATCTGCTGAGTCATCAGCAGCCATTGCCTGGCCTTCCTTGGTCCTAGCTTGGGTTAAGAGGGGGGCTTGGGCGCTGATCATATGTATATATGGTCAGTCTCCAGGGCATTGTCCTGCTTGCCTCTGCCATTCATGAGCAGCTTTTAAGCCTTATAATCCGTCTCTCCCTTTGCTAATGTCTCAATCTAACCCTCCCTATACTCCCTCCCTCTCCCTCTCCCTCTCACACATTCCTTCTCCTCCCTCTTTCGATCTTCGAAATAACAAAGGGATAAAAACCTAAGAACGCAAATGCAATAAAGATTAAAGTCTTTAAGGTCGCCTTCTTAATTTCTTCATTATCACGTTTCGGTCATTTGGAGAGTTTTAACAATGGGAGAAGCAGTTCCCATTAGCATTTGTGAATCACCTGGAGTTTTTATCGCAATCTCCTTTATATCAGGGGATTTTTTTAGCCTTCATCGGAATGTATTAGAAGCTCTGAGGAGAGAGAGAGAGAGAGAGAGAGAGAGAGAGAGAGAGAGAGAGAGTTACAAGGATTTTGGATGTCTCAAAGACCTTTTAGTTCATCCATGGAGACTCCATTTGCTCTTGGGTGAGAGAGAGATATTTACAAGGATTTTGGATGTCTCAGAGACCTTTTAGTCCATCCATGGGGACTTCCTTTGCTCTTGGAGAGAGAGAGAGAGAGAGAGAGAGAGAGAGAGAGAGAGAGAGAGAGAGAGTTACAAGGATTTTGGATGTCTCAGAGACCTTTTAGTCCATCCATGAAGACTTTATTTGCTCTTGGAGAGAGAGAGAGAGAGAGAGAGAGAGAGAGAGAGAGAGAGAGATCCTGGAAGATTAGTGGGTTATGCGTTTATGGTGTCGGGGAAGATTGGGAGGTTAAAAGAGGTAGGATTAGAACGAGGGAGATTGGAAATATTAAAGAGAGAGAAGAGAAAAGAGTTTTGGCAAATCAACTATTCAAGAGAGAGACTAAAGGAACTAGAGGAGGACTCAATAGAGCGCAGAACTTATTTCCCTACCTTGACCTTGACCTTTGACCGAGGGCTTTCAAAATTGAATCGCTTCTACGTCTCAACATAGCAATTAATCCATGAATGTGTCACTACTCTGTGAGTAAAATTGTGGCCAGGAAGTTGTTCACAAACAAACCCTTCTATGTCTCAACGTAGCAATTAATCCATGAATGTGTCACTACTCTATGAGTAAAATTGTGGCCAGGGAGTTGTTTATAAACAAACGCCCTTTGACCTAGGGCTTTCAAAATTGAATCACTTCCATGTTTCAACATAACAATCAATCCAGGAAATTGTTCACACACAAACAAACAGAGAAACAACGGCGAAAACATAACCTCCTCCCAGCTTCGTTGACGGAGGTAAATATCACCCAATACAGACTTGGCATTCGAACGTCTTCCCTTTTTTTTTTAACCTTTTCTTTCCAGTTCTCTTCTGTCTTTTCTTTCAATTCATATTTCAACAAATCAAACCTTTCTTAGAAAAAAGACTCAGAAGAAGGACTTAAACCATATCAATCAAAACTTCCATCTGTCAACTGACTTTTTGTACTTTTCCTTTTGTAAGCCAGTTCTTTCTCTCTTGGTGTCACGTCATGCCAAAATCCAACGGGCGTATTAATGAGCGCTTCCAACTTTTCCCCTGATGCCTTGGAGAAGTCTCATCCATGATTTATGTGGCGCCAGACGATTGTACTGTGATGAAATGAGTTCGGTGGGAAAGTTAGGTGCATTGGTAAGCTCGTGGTCAGTAGGTTTTTCTCGATCTTTTGGACAAGGAAGTTATACGCAAACCTGTTCTCCCAATAGTTAGGTGATATTATTATTATTATTATTATTATTATAAACAAACTTGTTCTCCCAAAAGTTAGAATTACCGTAGATGATGTTATTATTATTATTATTATTATTATTATTATTATTATTATTGTTGTTGTTGTTGTTGTAGTTGTTGTTGTTGTTTTTGTTGTTATTATTATTTTTATTATTATTATTATAAGGAAACCTGTCCTCCCAATCGTTAGGAGTACCGTAGATGTTATTGTTATTTTTATTATTAGTATTATTATTGCTATTATTGTTATTATTATTTTTATTTTTATTATTATTATTTTTATTATTATCATTTTGCTGTTGTTGGTATTGGTACTGTTGTTATCGTAATGAGTAAATTTCTCTCTCTCTCTCTCTCTCTCTCTCTCTCTCTCTCTCTCTCTCAGATAAAGTTGATATGGAAAATCGAAAAATAATCTTTCTTCTCAAGGAATACCTTCCGCATACACAGTGAATGACAGAATAGCTCAATTCATCCCGAATGAATAATCTGCAGTTTGAATCTGTGATCACTTTTGCCGAAATTAATCTCTTACGAATAGATCTAAAAGAGAGACATTAACATCATCATTATCATCATCATCATCATCAAGCAATTATCAAACTCTTCCTTTGATGGGCCTTGATCTTCATGATCGCCCCTCCCCCTACAATTGTCCAATCCCCCCTCCCCTCTCCCCAAGCCATTCCCAATCAGATTGGAGATGAATACTCCAGAGAAGCCTCTGATTGGCAAATACGAATATTCCAGAAGAACGAAAGGTAAGCACCTTATGTAAACACATTAACTATGAATCATATTAGAGTATGGAAATTTCATCCCAATTAATATTCGCCTTTGGAGAAAATGAAAGCCTGATTGGGCCCATCTATGTCTCCTCCTCCTTCATTTACAGTAATATGAATATAAAGAAGAACCTCTCTCTCTCTCTCTCTCTCTCTCTCTCTCTCTCTCTCTCTGTGTGTGTGTGTGTCTCCCGTCGCCTGTCTGGGAGTAGTAGGCCCACAAGGAGAGTGTTACAAGGAGTTATAAGGATTTTGGATGTCTCAAAGACTTTTTAGTCCATCCTTTGAGATTCCATTTGCTCTTTGCGAGAGAGAGAGAGAGAGAGAGAGAGAGAGAGAGAGAGAGAGAGAGAGAGAGGGGGGGGGGGATTTTGGATATCTTAAAGACTTTTTAGTCCATCTGCGGAGACTTCATTTGGTCTATGGTAGAAAGAGAGAGAGAGAGAGTTACATGGATTTTTGATGTCTCAAAGACTTTTTAGAGAGAGAGAGAGAGAGAGAGAGAGAGAGAGAGAGAGAGAGAGAGAGTTACAAGGATTTTTGATGTCTCAAAGACTTTTTAGAGAGAGAGAGAGAGAGAGAGAGAGAGAGAGAGAGAGAGAGAGAGAGAGACGGGACGATTTGAACAAATGGCGACTTTCCCTAGGAGAGAAAGAAAGAAATGATAGCTACTTTTCATCGTCTTCTCTGCTTCGATGATAAAATGGAGACTGATAACCAGTTTTAATTTATATATAGAGAAGAAAAGCTTAAGAGAATTATAACCGATAGCCCTTTTTTTTTTTTTTTTTTTTTTTTTTTTTTTTTTTTTTTTTTTTTTTCTGAAAGTTAAAATCTCACCATATGCTAACTTTAAAATTGTAGTTTTAAAGGTTGTTGTTAATAATAAACTTATATTTCTCTTGATTTTAACTTGCTCATAACTTACTGATTAGGCAAATAAATATAGTTTATTTTATGAAACTTATATTTCTCTTGATTTTAACTTGCTCATAACTTACTGATTAGGCGAAACTTGAGACTATAAGTTCAATAGAAGACTTAGTCATTAAGCTGTATTAAACCGTGAAAAAAAAATGTCTTTAATATACAATTGACATTAGTTGTATCAAAATATAACTTAACTCGTAGGCATGTATCAAAAAGTATTTTATAATGTTTTAATCTGAATTTCCTATGAAGATAGTATTTTATATATTTCACGTGTTATACCAACGCTAAATTTATCCTCAGTATTCTAAATTTTCTATGAAAATCGTATTTTATAAATTTCATGAATTTCTCTGTTATGCCAGCGCGAAATTTACTCTGAATTCTCTTTAAAGATCCTATTTTATAAATTTCATAAATTTCTCTCTGTTATGCCGGCGCTAAGTTTATTCTGAATTTTCTATAAAGATCTTATTTTATCTAAGTATTTATCATTTATGCCGGTGCTAAATTTATTCTGAATTCTCTATAAAGATCCTATTTTATAAATTTCATAAATTTCTGTTGTGCCGACGCTAAATTTATTCTGAATTCTCTATAAAGATCAGATTTTATAAATTTTATAAATATTTCTTTTTTGATATGCTGGCGCTAAATTTATTCTGAATTCTCTATAAAGATCATATTTTATAAATTTTATAAATATTTCTCTGTTACGAAGGCAATGAATTTATTCTGAATTCTCTATAAAGATCGTATTTTATAAATTTTATAAATATTTCTTTCTTGATATGCTGGCGTTAAATTTATTCTGAATTTTATATGAAGATCACGTTTTGTAAATTTTATAAATATTTCTCTGTTACGAAGGCGATGATTTTATTCTGAATTCTCTATAAAGAACGTATTTTATAAACTTTGTAAATATTGCTTTTTGATATGCTGGCGTTAAATTTATTCTGAATTTTATATGAAGATCACGTTTTGTAAATATTATAAATATTTTTTTTATGCGGGCGCTAAATTTATTCTGAACTTTATATAATCAACAGTTATAAAGACCCCAGTCTTTATATCCTCATCTCTTGAAAATATCTCAATTTATTCCATGAACAAATAAATCCACTTTCGCTAAAAGTTAGGTATCTTAGTATCATGATAATTCGGCGGCCATAGTTCCAGCATTTTATACCTTCATTAATCCATATCGCTGGATTCCAGGACGGAAGAGGGCAAAAGCTGGAACACCATCCCAGAGGAAAAGTTGGAGGAGACGTGCGCAAGATCCCATGCGCATGCGCACATAATTTTCACCTTTTAGTTCTGCTTTGGATTCAATCTTGGAGAACCATTTTACAGTCTTTTATCTCGTACGAGTTTTCTTGCCTATTATTATTAGTTTTTTTTTTTTTTTTCATTTTTGTTAATGTCTTTATTCCTTTTTTTTTTATTGTAAACTAGGTTTATATATTCAATTTTTCTTTATTTCTAATAACGTTTTTTTTATTTCATATATTGTATGAATATTATAATTAAGTTTTTTTTCGTAGATGTCCGTATTAATTGTTTTTTCGTAGATGTTCGTATTCATTTTTTTTTGGGGGGGGGGGGGGAAACCAAGTTCATATTTTCGATTATTTTTTATTTGTGTAATCACGTATTTTATTACATATATTGTATGAATATTATTATTGTTTAATTTTCGTTAATGTCCGATTTAATTTTTTTTTCTTTTCGATTATTTTGTGATTAATCTTAATGACGTGTTTTAATTCATCTATTGTATATATTATTGTATTTATCAGCCTTTTCATATAACTTTTCACACATTCAAGCTTTTCTTTCAGTCAACGCAAGTCTTGTGTTTCAACTTGCAATTATTATTTTTATTATTATTATTATTATTATTATTATTATTATTATTATTATTATTATTATTATTATTATTGTTATTATTATTAATTTCCCAGTGACAACCCTAGTTGGGAAAGTACAATGCTATAAGCCCAGGGGCTCCAACAGGGAAAATAGCTCAGTGAGGAAAGGAAAAAGGGAAAAATAAAATATTTTAAGAATAGCAACAATATTAAAATATATATTTCCTATATAAACTATAAAAACTTTAACAAAACATGAGGAAGAGAAATACTGTGTCCGAGTGTACCCTCAAGCAAGAGAACTCTAAAACTTTTCACACATTTAAGCTATTCTTCCAATCAACCCAAGTCTTGTGTTTAAACTCGCAATTATTATTATTATTATTATTATTATTATTATTATTATTATTATTATTATTATTATTATTATTTGCTAAGTGACAACCCTAGTTGGTAAAGCGCAATGCTATAAGCCCAAGGGCTCCAACAGGGAAAATAGCTCAGTGAGGAAAGGAAACAGGGAAAAATAAAATATTTTAAGAATAGCAACAATATTAAAATAGATCATATCTACCAAAGCCTTTTTTATATTACTTTCCACACATTTAAGCTTTTCTTCCAATCAACTCAAGTCTTGTGTATAAACTCGCAATTCTCCCAGTGTTATTTTTTTCCACAATTTCCCCAAAATGATATTTTTTTTCGCCCACAGTCAAATCGACGCGAGTTGAATCCGATCTAAGAAGAATGATGCATAATTCATCTTTTTTTTTTTTTTTTTTTTTTTTTTTTTTTTTTTTTTTTTTTTTTTTTTTATTAGGGGTGGCCGCTGCGATGTTCCAATTAATATTAATCCTGTATTATGTGCGTTTTACCGATATTAAAACTTCGCGGTTGGAAGGAGATAATTATTCAATCACCGGTTTCTTCATTAGTGATAAGGTTAAAACTTCCTTCTCTCTCTCTCTCTCTCTCTCTCTCTCTCTCTCTCTCTCTCTCTCCCAGCCTCTCTCCTCCTGTGATCTTTCTCTTCTCCCTCCCTCCCCCTCCTTCACTCACTCTCTCTCCCTCTCACCACAGGCTCATCATCATCTCCCTACAACTTTTTGTCTGAGATTTATACTCGATTTCTTCTTATAAGAAATCATATTGGCTTTATGTTTTCCTCGTTACATTCTCTCTCTCTCTCTCTCTCTCTCTCTCTCTCTCTCTCTCTCTCTCTCTCTCTTTCATATATATACACACATACACACAAACCCATCAGTATCCTGCAGTTATATAAAAAAAATCCAAATTTAAATAAACAGTAAAGTTAACTAACCAGGGTGCATATCAATTTCAAATAAAGAGTTGCATATATCATCAATTTCAGATAGTTGCCTATATACATATATATATATATATATATATATATACATATACAATTCTTTATTTGAATTTTATATGCATCCTTTATAGTTAATTGATTTTTTCATCTATATCTTTATCCATTATGTTAGTTTTTATTTTTTATTTAAGAAATATTTATTTCAATGTTGTTACTGTTCGTAAGATCGTTTATTTTTCCTTGTTTCCTTTCCTCACTGGGCTATTTTCCCTGTTGGAGCCCCTGGGCTTATAGCATTCTGCTTTTCCAACTAGGGTTGTAGCCTAGCAAGTAGTAGTAATAATAATAATAATAATAATAATAATAATTGCAGGAGTCTGACAGGTCTGTATATACATATACTGTACTGTACACACACACACACACACATACATATATATATATATATATATATATATATAAAGTGATTATTACTTGTTCAACCATATCTATACATAGCCTTACGCCCTTTTGAAAAAACATTCTAATATAATTAACATATGCATTATAAATCTTCCGATACTGTTAGCTCACACATACTAAATCGTCCACATTCCCACACATTCTGTCATTTAATCGTTCCCAAACCTTCTCCCACCCGAAAATGAAATTCAGAACTGCCCAATCCATATCTCTTATTTCACTATGAAATTCGCATAATTAAGCCCATTTAGCGGAAAGGACGGTGTAGTTTTACGGGTGAACTTATATGAAATTAGCTTATCAGCCTCCGACATTATGGATCTCCGTCCTTGCCTGTTATGCATATAATACTAATTAAGCGCAATTTTTATTTGGTCATTGATCAAGCCTTCAATTTTGTGCGGACGTCAGGGCATAATGTCATTGATCAAGCCTTCAATTTTGTGCGGACGTCAGGGCATACTGTCATCTGCCTTTATATTAAATGGAATACTTTCGTCGCTGCTTTTGTCATGCTTGTAGGATTCGAGTCGGCATTTGGATTCCATTTTAGGGTTCCTTTCATAGATATAATTTCCACATTATTATTAATATCAGTACCAGGCAAACTTGGCTGAATCCCTCGTCAGGCTGGAAGGAGCGGAGAGAGGAAATGTCTCCTTTTCGTTCCTTTGTTTGATTTCGGCTAACACCACAAAATTGGGGGAGGTGCCTTGGTAAATAAATAGATAGATTATTATTATTATTATTATTATTATTATTATTATTATTATTATTATTATTATTAT
The DNA here is from genome assembly GCF_036898095.1 of Palaemon carinicauda. Classification (NCBI taxonomy): domain Eukaryota; kingdom Metazoa; phylum Arthropoda; class Malacostraca; order Decapoda; family Palaemonidae; genus Palaemon; species Palaemon carinicauda. Next base: position 1,589,674 of record NC_090730.1, on the reverse strand, counting down.
TATTATTATTATAATGGAATAATTTTCCGCCCCGCTTTTGTCATGCTTTAAGGATTCGAGTCAACATTTGGATCCCATTGTAGGGTACCTTTCATAGTTTGATATGATTTTCACATTATTATTATTATTATTATTATTATTGTTATTATTATTATTATTATTATTATTATTATTATTATTATTATCAGCCAAAGTATATTAATATTATCATTATTATTATTACTATTATTATTATTATTATTATTATTATTATTATTATTATTATTATTATTATGATTTTTATTATTATTTTTAATATTATTATTATTGTTATTATTATTATTATTATTATTATCATCATCATCATCATCATCATCATCAGCCAAACTCTGCTGAATCCCTCATCATTTCCATTTTGAAGTTACTCAACCTGACTTCTAATATTTTTCCTTTGCTCAGTGCCATAGCCTCTGTACCATGGAGTTCTCTTGCTTGAGTGTACACTCATGCACATTATTCTATCTTCTTTCTCTTCCTCTTGTTTTTATTGAAGTTTTTATAGTTTATATAAGAAAGACATATAATGTTACTCTACTTATAGTATTATATTTTGACTGTCCATTCCTTCTCCTGTGGTTTATTTATTTCCTTGTTTCCTTTCCTCACTGGGCTATTTTTCCTTGTTGGAGCCTTTGGGGTTATAGGATCCTGCTTTTCCAACTAGGGTTATAGCTTAGGTATTTATGAGGATGATAATGATAATAGAAATAATCATAATAATAATCATAATCATAATAATAATAATAATAATAATAATAATCATAATAATAATAATAATAATAATAATAATAATAATAATGACAACAACAACAATAATAATAATAATAATAATAATAATAATTATACCCTGTAGATCAGCAAAGATTGTTACCCTCAGGAACTTAAAATAACTGGTCTGCCGTATTGAGTCATAATCATTAATGGAAAAAAGGATTAATCGACGAAACTTAAAAAAAACCTGATCGACGAAATTCCAAAAAGGAAAGTAACAATTTTCGAAGACAATCTACGAATGAGGGAGGGCGAACCCGTAGATTGATGATCTCTATTAAGAGAATAGCAGATTCCTTCCTAACAGGAATTAACCTCCCTCCTCCTCCCTCCTCCTCCCTCCTCCCCTCCTCCTCCTCCTCCTCCTCCTTTCTCCCCTCCTCCTCCTCCCCCTCCTTCTCCTCTCCTCCTCTCCTCCTCCTCTTTCCTTCTCCTCCTCCTCCTCCCCTCCTTCTCCTCCTCCTCCTCTATCTTCTCCCCTCCCCTCCTTCTCCTCCTCCCTCCTCCTCCTCCTCCTCCTCTATCTTCCTCCTCTCTCCTCCTCCCTCCTTCCTCCTCCTCCTCCTCCTCCTCCTCCTCCTCCTCTATCTTCTCCTCCTCCTCCTCCTCCTCCCCTCCTTCCTCCTCCTCCTCCTCCTCCTCCTCCTCCTCCTCCTCCTCCTCCTCCTCCCCTCCCTCCTCCCCTCCTTCTCCTCCTCCTCCTCTATCTTCCCCCTCCTCCTCCTCCTCCTCCTCCTCCTCCTCCTCCACATCTATTAAATTATTATTATTATTATTATTATTATTACTACTACTAATACTTGCTAAGTTACATCCCTGCCTTGTGAGCTACCTGCTGAGTTATCAGCAGCCAGTGACTGGCCCTCCCTGGTCCTAGCTTGGGTGTAGAGGTGGCTTGAATGCTGATTACTGTTCTATCTTATTTCTCGTCCTCTTTTTTTTTACAAATTTTTATAGTTTATTTAGAAACGATCTATTTAAATGGTGTTACTTTTCTTATTTTATATTAATTGTTCATTAATTCTTTTGTAGTTTATTTATTTCTTTGTATCCTTTCCTCACCGGGCTATTTTTTCCCTGTTGGAGCCCTTGATCTTAAAGCATCCTTCTTTTGCATCTAGGGTTGTAGCTTAGCTAATAATAATAATAATAATAATAATAATAATAATAATAATAATAATAATAATAATAACAACAACATATGGTCAGTCTCTATAGCATTGTACTGCTAAGCCATTCTCGCTGTTCCTGGTCTCTGCCATTCACGAGCGACCTTTAAACCTTCCAAGTGATAGATGCAAATCCCAATCCGTTATGAACGTAACTGAAGACTGTTTAACCCTTCTATCGTCGAGAGTAATTTTGCTTCATAGAAATTGATAAGAAACGAATTTCGTGATTTTTTCCCTTTAATGGGACCCTCCTGTCAAACGAGTGATTGATTTATTGCGCGGGAAACAAGCATTAGACCCAATTACAACACACACACTTACACACACACACACACAATCTTCCCGGTGGTTGTAAATTACTCGGTAATAACAAGATAAGTCATTATTGAAGGGGAGATTACTAACCCTTTTAGGTGGTATTAGCCTCTTCAGTATTATAATTCACTCTGCAAATACTCCCTCTCTCTCTCTCTCTCTCCCCTCATTTACTCATCTTACTCCTTAATACTGTCTTCCCTACTCCTCCCTTCCCCTCTTACACCTCCTCCCTCTCTTACACCGTTCCTCTTACACGCTCTCTTCTTAACACCTCTCCTCTTCTTACACCCTCTTCAGTCTGGATTTTTTTTCCTCTTTTACTCATCTTCCTCATTAATAGTCTCCCCCACATCCCCTTCCTCTCTTACACCCCTCCCCCTCTTACACCCCTCTCCCTCTCTTATACCACCTGCCCTTCTTACACTCCCTCCCCCTATGTTCGGAATTTTATCCCTCATGTACTCATCTTTCTCCTTGATGCAATGTTTCCCCCTACCCACTCCTCCTCATTTTACACCCCTCCCTCTCTTACACCCCCTTCCCCCCTTTTACACCCCTCTCTCTCTCTCTTACGTCCCTCCCCCTTTTTCTCCCTCTCCCTCTCACACCCTCTCTCCCTCTCACACCCTCTCTCCCTCTCACACCCCCTCCCTCTCTGTGTTTGGATTTTGGTTCCTCATTTACTAATTTTACTCCTTAATACAATGTCTCCCCTACCCGTGTCTCTTCCCTCTCTTGTTCCCCTTCCCTCTTACACTCCCTCTCCCTCTCACACCCCCTTCTCCCACCCAAACCCCCTCCCCCCTCTGTATTTGAAATTTATGCCGTAGAAAATAATGGGCGAATATTAGGGTGCCGGTCTAGTCTCTGTGGGGTTGCTAGATGTGTGGCTGGCAAGAATCCAATTTTTCAGTCGTTTGTTGTTTACCGGTAGTGACGAGCAGGGGGAGGGGGGAGGGGGCCAGCGTCCGAAAACACCAAAACAACATTTACCTCTCCCCCCCTTCTTAAGATTACCTCCCCCCTCCAAGAATCTTCTCCCCTGCAAACCTCTTGTTTTTTTTACCTCTTCGTTCTTTACTTTCATCTCCTACGGCTCTCATTCCAGTCTGATCCTCTCTTCCTTGTGTTGTCTCTTTATTTTTAAAATAAAGGAAAGATACATTTTAGTTCCTTCTTTGATATCGCCTCTTTCCTCTTTCCCTCCTCCTCTTTCTTCTCTCCCTCCTCCTCTTTCTTCTTCCTCCTCCTCTTTCTTCTCCCTCTTCTCCTCTTTCTTTTCCCTCACCTCCTCTTTCTTCTCTCCCTCCTCCTCTTTATTCTCCCTCTCCCCTTTCTTCTCTCTCCTCCTCCTCTTTCTTTTCATTCTCCTCCTCATTCTCTCCCCACCTCCCCTCCCTTCTTTTACCACCTCCTCTCACTCCTCTCCCCTCCTCCTCTTCTCACTCCTCTCCCCTCCTCCTCTTCTCACTCTCCCCCCTCTTCCTCCTCTACTTAATCTCCCCTCCTCTTCCTTTCCCCCTCCTCCTCCTCCTCCATTCCTCCCCCTTCTCCTCTTTTCCCCCTCCCCCTTCTCTCCCCCCCTTTCCCTCTCCTCTTCCTCCTCTCCCTTTCCCTGCTTTCCCACTTCCAGCTCTTTATAAATTAATCGTACTTTTTTCTTTTTTTTAATCCAGACCTTAACTTCTAATTTATTCATTCGTATTTTTATTATGTAAAAAAAGTTATTTTCAGAAGTGATTAATGCCTGTTTGTTTGTCTGAATCAATTTCTATCTTTACCTCCGCCAGCGAAGTGGGAGGAGGTTAGGTTTTCGCCCCTGTTTGTTTGTTTGTTTGTTTGTTTGTTTGTGAACAACTTCCTGGCCACAATTTTACTCATTGCATAGTGGAACTTTCAGGGATTAATTGTTATGTTGGGACGGGGAAGTGATTCAATTTTGAAAGGCCTTGGTCAAAGGTCAAGGTCGAGGGAAAGGGTCGACCGAATTAAAAACCTAAACTTAACCCCAAGTTTCGCACATGGTTGTCACAGACTTCAAATACGCCTTACGGTCTAAATTGATTCTGGTAAAGGCAAGCTGGTTTAGGGAAATAAGCTGCCGTGGCGGAGGTCTGCACTCACAGTACTTTTCTAGTTATTATTTGCTTTTTTATCTGATGGTTTGCCCGTATTTTATTTTGGGTTGTCACACAAACTTCAAATACGCCTACGGTCTTAATTGATTCTGAGAAAGGCAAGCTGGGGTCAGGAAATAAGCTGCTGTAGCGGAGGTCTGCACTCAGTACTTTTCTAGTTATTTTTGCTTCTATCTGATGTTTACCCGTATATTGTTTTATTATTTTACCCAACGGTAATTAAAGAAATGTTTTATCTTAGACAATTGATTGTATTTTAACTTTTGTTTACGTATAGTACATTGACTCGATTGTTTACCGCCATCTCTGTTTTTCAAAATCATTTACGTGTTTACATTTGTCTTTGAACAAACGAAATTAACTTTTTAAGACGATGATTATATTTCTTTGATTTTGTTTGAATTAAACAGATTTCTATTTGATGTTTTGGTAAATGTGGATTGATTGGGTTATATATATTTTTTTTTAACTATTGTCTCCAATCATGGTTTTTATTTTACTATTTAGTAATAATAACATTCTTGTGAGATTTCAGTATTATAATTCACTCTGCAAATATTTACTCTCTCTCTCTCTCTCTCTCTCTCTCTCTCTCTCTCTCTCTCTCTCTCTCTCTCTCCTTAATACAGTGTCTCTTCTACCTTTCTTACACCCCTCCTCTCTTACACCCCTCCTCTCTTACACCCCCTCCCACTCAATTTTTTTTCATATTTTATATTTCATATTTTAATCGTAGTAACGTCCCTGACGGGGAGAACGCCAGACTGGGGTTCGAGTCCAGCTCAAACTCGTTAGTTTCTTTGGTTGCTGCAACCTCACCACCCTTGTGAGCTCAGGAGGGGAGGTTTGGTGGAGCCCATAGGTCTCTATTCTGATACATCAGCAGCCATTGCCTGGCCTTCCTTGGTCCTAGCTTCGGTGGAGAAGGGGCTTGGGCGCTGATTATATGTATATATGGTCTGTCCTCTAGGGTATTGTCCTGTTCGATAGGGTAATTGCACTGTCCCCTTACCACTGCCATTCATGAGCGGCCTTTAAACCTTCAATGTCTTTGAGAAAAAGCGGGTTTTTTATATGAACAATGTTGTTAATGAGATAATAAATTGCATTTATTATCTCTCTTGGAATTCTTAACTTCATTCTTCAATCCAACAGTCTAAATTCATGTACATGATGAAGAAATTTTTTTAATCTATCCCTCCTTTTTTTTTTTTTTTTTTTTTGTGAGGCAATACAGATTATTCCCTTCTTTTATTGTTTCGTTAAAATGAAATAGCGGATCATTTGCTTTTATGTTGCAATAATGGTAATTAGATATATGCAGTAAAACAATGCATTTTTTTCCCTTCCCGGTCCGTTTCACATTTTTGCCAAGAAAATTTATTCATAAATATTTCCTGATCTTTGCGAATTCTTATATATTTTATTTTCTCATCATTGTTAGGAATATTGGATTTTAAATGTGAAAAAGTTGATAGAATCTATAGATATTGAACAAACTTTTTTTAATTATATTTTTGATTGTGAAAACGTTAAAATTCAATAAATATTAAACAAACTTTTTATATTTTTGATTGTGAAAATGTTGATAAATTCAATAGATATTGAACAAACTTTTTTTAATGTTTTTAATTGTGAAAATGTTGATAAAGTCAATAAATATTAAACAAACTTTTAATGTTTGTTAATTGTGAAAATGTTAAATACTATATATATAATATATATATATATAATATATATATATATATATATATATATATATATAATATATATATATATATATATATATATATATATATATATATATATATATATAATATATATATATATATATATATATATATACTCCCTTGATATATGAATTTTCTCTACCTCGGGATCAGAGAACCAAGTTCATATATATATATATATATATATAGTATATATATATATATATATATATATATATATATATATATATATAATATATAAATCTATATATATATATACATATATATATAATATATATATATAAATCTATATATATATACATATACATATATATATAATATATATATATATATATATATATATATATATATAGTATATATATATATATATATATATATATATATATATTCCACAAGACCGGAATAATACTCCCCCCTCCTTTTTTATCATTCATTTTCTAGTATTATTTATTTGCAGGGGAAATGCTGGGGGACCTGGGCAGAGGGGTGCCCCCCCCCTCCCCTCATCGCTTCCCTTGTTATACTTGATGATTTTATAGAGTCATAAAAGCACGAATTGACCTTATTCGTAGTTTCTGCTTGGATTTTTTTTTATTTTATCTTTTATCAGTAGCAAAGGATGGCCTGAGGGGAGTATAGAGAGAGAGAGAGAGAGAGAGAGAGAGAGGAGAGAAGAGAGAGAGAGAGAGAGAGAGAGAGAGAGAGCGTACTATGGATACTCCCATCTCCATTACAATTATTATAATGATAATTGCTTTTACATATTCTTTTATATATTTATATACTTATACATATATATTCACATATACATATATATATATATATATATATATATATATATATATATATATATATACTTATATATATGTATATATATATATATATATATATATATATATATATATATATATATATATATGTAGGCTATATACATATATATATGTATGTATATATGTATATATACATATATATATATATATATATATATATATATATATATATATGTATATGTATATATATACATACATACATACATATACACACATGTATATGTCTGTTTATATATATATATATATATATATATATATATATATATATATATATATATATATATATATATATTTATAACATATACTTGAAGGTCACATATCTAAAACCTTTACAGTATTTCAGTGAGCGCAATCTTTTTGTTATTGTTACCGTTGATGATGCTATTGTTTTTGTAGCCGTTGTTGTTGTTGTTGTTGTTGTTGCTGTTGTTGTTGCGGTTGTCTTTAATACCTTTACATTGAAAATTTTTAAAGAGATTCAACGCAAAACCTTTTTACTCCTCGCATTTGTAATCGTGGGATGCAAGGTAGCTCTTGTTGTTGTTGTTGCTGGTGTTTTGATGGGGTTGTGTTTTTTTTTCTTTTTTTTTTATGATAACTTCATTTCATGTAGTTGTTTTGAAAATATGTTTATGTTTATCCGGTGTTTAATGATGCGCTTGATGATTGCAGACATATTTTATTTTTGTTTTATACACACACACACACACACACA
>NC_090730.1:1564461-1576961 GCF_036898095.1 Palaemon carinicauda | reverse complement strand
CAACGATTCTTCGGAAACTAACGAATCATCCATATCATTAATAGCTCTCATCAGGGAGTTTTAGCCTGTAGGAGTAATGCCTTTTCTTATTCTATTTTTTTTATTCTTGGTTTTCTTCTGTTTGTCTTTTTCTTGTGAGTTTCGCCTTTCTTCAAGACAGTGGAACAATGATTCATGAAAGGGCTGTATTATAGTTATCTTGCTTACCTTTATTAGTTATTTATTCTCTTCATTACTTCTCTTGTCATTTATTTATTCCCTTTCCTCACTGGGTTGTTTTTCCCTGTTGGAGCCCTTAATAGCATCTTGCTTTTCCAATAGGTATTTAGATGATAATCGACTCGGGTGATTGCAACTTAGAGAGAGAGAGAGAGAGAGAGAGAGAGAGAGAGAGAGAGAGAGAGAGAGAGACGCGTCACATGTAATGAGGATGACAGACAATAGATGGACATTAAGATTAACAGAATTAGACACCAGAGATTGCAAAAGGAGGGGAAGAATAATTAACTATTTTGTGGATTATTTCTCTTGTAGTTTATCAGAAATCCACAAAAGAAAGGTCTTTTTAGGGCTTCAAGAGAAAGCAAAATCTACTTGCGAGGTTAAAGCCTTTTATCAGAATTAACACAAGAAAGATCTTTTTAGAGTGCCATGAGAAAGCAAAATCTACTTGCGAGGTAAAAGCCTTTTATCAAAATTAACACAAGAAAGATCCTTTTTTAGGGCATTAAGAGAAAGCAAAATCTACTTGCGAGGTAAAAGTCTTTTATCAGAAATCAACAAAAGAAAGATATTTTTAGGACTTCAAGAGAAAGCAAAATCTACTTGCGAGGTAAAAGTCTTTTTTCAGAAATTAACACAAGAAAGATCTTAATTTAGGGCATTAAGAGAAAGCAAAATCTACTTGCGAGGTAAAAGCCTTTTATCAAAATGAAGACAAGAAAGATCTTATTTAGGGCTTCAAGAGAAAGCAAAATCTACTTAACAGGTAAAAGCCTTTTATCAGAAATCAACAAAAGAAAGATATTTTTAGGGCGTCAAGAGAAAGCAAAATCTACTTGCGAGGTTAAAGCCTTTTTTCAGAAATCAACAAAAGAAAGATCTTTTTAGGGCTTCAAGAGGAAGCAAAATCTACTTGCGAGGTAAAAGCCTTTTATCAGAAGTTAACAAAAGAAAGGTCTTTTTAGGGCTTCAAGAGAAAGCAGAATCTACTTGCGAGGTAAAAGTCTTTTTTTCAGAAATCAACAAAAGAAAGATCTTTTTAGGGCTTCAAGAGAAAGCAGAATCTACTTGCGAGGTTAAAGTCTTTTATCAGAAATCAACAAAAGAAAGGTCTTTTTAGGGCTTCAAGAGAAAGCAGAATCTACTTGCGAGGTTAAAGTCTTTTTTTCAGAAATCAACAAAAGAAAGATCTTTTTAGGGCTTCAAGAGAAAGCAGAATCTACTTGCGAGGTAAAAGTCTTTATTCAGAAATCAACAAAAGAAAGATCTTTTTAGGGCTTCAAGAGAAAGCAGAATCTACTTGCGAGGTAAAAGTCTTTTTTTCAGAAATCAACAAAAGAAAGATCTTTTTAGGGCTTCAAGAGAAAGCAGAATCTACTTGCGAGGTAAAAGTCTTTTTTCAGAAATCAACAAAAGAAAGATCTTTTTAGGGCTTCAAGAGAAAGCAGAATCTACTTGCGAGGTAAAAGTCTTTTATCAAAAATCAACACAAAAAGAGACTTGTGTCAGCAAGTTCAACATGAAAACATTTACTACAATTTTTGCATTTTTGAAGTTCTAAAGATTCAAGTACCTAATAAGGAAATATCATTCCACAAAAAAATATATATATATATATATGAAAGGAAAATTATACATAAAAGTCCTCTTATAAATAGTTTCTAATGGTGAGGTTAAAGCCTTTTAGCAGAAATAACACAAGACAGATCCTTTTTTTTTTCTTTAGGGCGTCAAGATATTTTGCCCAGCATCGGTGATCGAGCGGGATAGTATATACTCAGATATGCTGTGTGATATTTACCCCACCCAACTTCTTCAGCAGCTACGTTGTAGTATTTAAGTAACTTTCTTCTTAAGACCTTTCAAACAAATTACTTTTTCTTAAAGGTCAGCGCAAGATTTTTTTTTTTTTTTTTTTTTTTTTTTTTTGATTTGTTAATTTGTTCTTATATCTGGTTAAAGCACATACAATGCAGCGTTTCTCTCGGTTTTAGATCGAAAACCGTCTTGTAGTTTTCTCTCTGTGACATTTAGTTTTGGTTTTTTATAAGTGAAGTGACGGTTTTGCTTTTTACGATGTTAAGTATTTTGGATGTGCTTTTATAAGGAGAATGTCTTGTTGAAAAAATCTTATTGATAAAAAGAATAGTTTTTAATGAAGGTATTTTTTTTTTGTTAAAAATATTTTTATGGAAGGTTTTTTATTTTTGTTATAAAAGAAATTTATGGAATGTTATTTTTGGTATAAAAATAATTTTTATTGAAGGTTTTTGATTCAATAAAAACAATTTTTATGGAAGGTTTTTTTTATTTGGTGTTAAAGATAATTTTAATTGAAGGTAATTTGTGTTGGAAAAAATTATAGAAGGTTTTTTATTTTTCTTTAAAAAAAATTATGGAAGGTTTTTTATTTTTCTTTAAAAAAAATTATGGTAGGTTTTTTATTTTTTGAAAAAGAATTTATTGAAGGATTTTTGCGTTGAAAAAAAAATGTGAAAGGATTTATATTAGTATTTTAAAAAATGTGAAAGGTTGTTTATTAACATTAAAAAAAAAAAATCTGGAAGTGTCTTATTTGCTGATGAAAATTACTGAGAGTTTTTTAATTTGTCGAAAAAATATATTTTTTTTTTTATTTTTCATGTAAAAAAATTCTATAGAAGCTTTTTAATTTGTATTACGTTATTTACCATGATAATTGAAGTATCCAAGATCATCCTTTAAAAAAAAAAAAAAAAAAAAAAAAAAAAAAAAAAAAAAAAAAAAAAATCACTCGAGTTCATCCTCAATCGCTTATTTTATGACTAATCATCTCGCTGGAGAGAATTTCACGAGCGAGAACTACATGTCTGTGCAAATGAGTTATCCCTTCTCTTATAAAGCCATGAACTGCGCGAATAAAAACTGCCGAGGGTCGACCTCAACCTTATGGAAAATGGACCTTATATCCTTCTGCTATAAAGACGAGATTCCAAGGACCATAAGCCCTATTTAACCCCCCCCCCCCCCCTCCCCCAGTCTCGCAACAGTCGTAACCCGGGGAATCCACAGAGGAAGTCTTGTAGAATTGGCACTTTTTCGGATTTTTCAAACGAGTCTGTCTCCTTTTTTTTTTTTTTTTTATTATTTGTTTTTTTTTTAAGATACATAAGAAATCTGTTTGACTTTCTTGTGCCTCTTGGCTTATCATGCAAGTTTCGATTAGGTTTTTTTTTCTTTTTTGTTTGTTATTTATTCTTGCCATAGTTCATATATGAAAGATTAATTTAATGTTGTTATTGTTCTTGAAATATTTAATTTTGACTGTTTATTACTACTCTAGTACTTGATTTCCTTGTTTTCTTTCCTCACTGGACTGTTCTTCCCCTATTTACACTTTTCTTATTTTGTGTGTGTTGGAAATTTGCTATTCCTGTCGTGTTCATCATGTTGCTTTTGCTTGCCATAGTTTAAATATGAAAGGTCTAATTTAATGTTGTTATTATTCTTAAAATATTTAATTATGATTGTTACTTCTCTTGTAGTTTATTTATTACCTTGCTTCCTTTCCTCACTGAGCTATTTTCCCTGTTGGAGCCCTTGGGCTTATAACATCTTGCTTTTCCAACTAGAGTTGTAGGTTAGATTGCAGAATGATAATAATAGTAACAATAATAATAATGATAATGATATACTGTGTATAGGGGTTTGTCCAAGGCATCAGCCACTCGTTAAGATACTACCGCTAGAGATTTAATGGTTCCTTTGACTGGCCAGAGTGTAGTATATTGGATCCCTCTGGTTACGGCTCATTTTCCCTTTTCATACACCCGCAGAATAGTGTGGCCTATTCTTTACACATTCTCCTCTTTCCTCATATATTTGACAACGCTAACGTAATCCAACAATTCTGCAATTATTCAGTGGCAACTTTCCACTTGTTAGGGGTAGAAGAGACTCAAGCTACGGCAAGCAGCTCTTCTGGGAGAAGGACATTCCAAAATCAAACCATAGTTCTCTCTTCTTGGGTAGCGTCATAGCCTCTGTAACATAGTCTTAAACTGTTATGGGTTAGAGTTCTCTTGCTTGAGGGTACACTCAAGCACACTACTATTGCCTTTCCTCACTGGGCTATTTTCCCTGTTGAAGCCCTAGGGCTTATACCATCCTGCTTTTGATCATATAATTGTTTTGTTGGCTGGTGAATTTTCTTCGCTTTTATTTGGCGTATTCTTATTTCGAATTTACTCTGCTTTTATTTGCCGTCTTATTATTTTACTCTGCTTTTATTTGGCGTCTTATTAATTTACTTTGCTTTTATTTGCCGTCTTATTAATTTACTCTGCATTTATTTGCCGTCTTATTAATTAACTTTGTTTTTATTTGACGTCTTATTAATTTACTTTGCTTTTATTTGCCGTCTTATTAATTTACTTTGCATTTATTTGCCGTCTTATTAATTAACTTTGTTTTTATTTGCCGTCTTATTGATTTACTTTGCTTTTATTTGACGTCTTATTAATTTACTTTGCTTTTATTTGCCGTCTTATTAATTTACTTTGCTTTTATTTGCCGTCTTATTAATTAACTTTTTTTTTATTTGACGTCTTATTAATTTACTTTGCTTTTATTTGCCGTCTTATTAATTTACTTTGTTTTTATTTGACGTCTTATTAATTTACATTGCTTTTATTTGCCGTCTTATTAATTTACTTTGCATTTATTTGCCGTCTTAGTAATTAACTTTGTTTTTATTTGCCGTCTTATTAATTTACTTTGCTTTTATTTGACGTCTTATTAATTTACTTTGCTTTTATTTGCCGTCTTATTAATTTACTTTGCTTTTATTTGCCGTCTTATTAATTAACTTTGTTTTTATTTGACGTCTTATTAATTTACTTTGCTTTTATTTGCCGTCTTATTAATTTACTTTGCATTTATTTGCCGTCTTATTAATTAACTTTGTTTTTATTTGACGTCTTATTAATTTACTTTGCTTTTATTTGCCGTCTTATTAATTTACTTTGCATTTATTTGCCGTCTTATTAATTAACTTTGTTTTTATTTGCCGTCTTATTGATTTACGTTGCTTTTATTTGACGTCTTATTAATTTACTTTGCTTTTATTTGCCGTCTTATTAATTTACTTTGCATTTATTTGCCGTCTTATTAATTAACTTTTTTTTTTTGACGTCTTATTAATTTACTTTGCTTTTATTTGCCGTCTTATTAATTAACTTTGTTTTTATTTGACGTCTTATTAATTTACTTTGCTTTTATTTGCCGTCTTATTAATTTACTTTGCTTTTATTTGCCGTCTTATTAATTTACTTTGCTTTTATTTGCCGTCTTATTAATTTACTTTGCTTTTATTTGCCGTCTTATTAATTAACTGTTTTTATTTGACGTCTTATTAATTTAATTTGCTTTTATTTGCCGTCTTATTAATTAACTTTGTTTTTATTTGACGTCTTATTAATTTACTTTGCTTTTATTTGCCGTCTTATTAATTTACTTTGTTTTTATTTGACGTCTTATTAATTTACTTTGCTTTTATTTGCCGTCTTATTAATTTACTTTGTTTTTATTTGACGTCTTATTAATTTACTTTGCTTTTATTTGCCGTCTTATTAATTTACTTTGCATTTATTTGCCGTCTTATTAATTAACTTTGTTTTTTATTTGCCGTCTTATTAATTTACTTTGCTTTTATTTGACGTCTTATTAATTTACTTTGCTTTTATTTGCCGTCTTATTAATTTACTTTGCTTTTATTTGCCGTCTTATTAATTAACTTTGTTTTTATTTGACGTCTTAATAATTAACTTTGTTTTTATTTGACGTCTTATTAATTTACTTTACTTTTATTTGCCGTCTTTTTAATTTACTTTGCTTTTATTTGACGTGTTCGTATTCCGTGCTATATGTACAATACTTACCGTCTTTGTGCGTGCTCAATGAGCGAGCGTGCGTGTGTGTATGTTTGTGTGTAGGCGCTCGCGCGCACAAGCATGTTAAACTATCAGCTCCAAGTGATTTTTTCCCCCATAACAATCAGAAATGTGTATTTTGTTTGCGCTATAGCGATGCCACTTAAGTATGCTCACTTTCGTGAGGGTTGAATGGAGTGTGCGTGAGCTCTGGTAGTGGTGGTGCGCTCTGACAGCGGTAGTGCGCTTTGGTAGCGGTAGTGCGCTCTAGTAGCGGTAGTGCGCTCTGGCAGCAGTAGTGCGCTCTAGGAGCGGTAGTGCGCTCTATGAGCGGTAGTGCGCTCTGGCAGCGGTAGTGCGCTCTAGTAGTGGTACTGCGCTCTGGTAGCGGTAGTGCGCTCTGGCAGCAGTAGTGCGCTCTAGTAGTGGTACTGCGCTCTGGTAGCGGTAGTGCGCTCTGGTAGCAGTAGTGCGCTCTGTCAGCCGTACGAGACATCTTTAGGTGTGCGTGTCGTTCACAAATATGATTTTAGAGCTTAAATCCAAACCGTTCCTGTTTGTGAATACTTGTTTTTCTTGCAACTAAAACATAAACCCGTTTTATTTGGCCGTTTTAATTGCTTGCTCAGTCACAGCAGAGTGATTTGGGTTTTTTTTTTTTTTTTTATTTAGCGAACATTTTGATTCCAATATCTTTTATAGAGAGAAATTTTCTTTTACACACTGAGTTTACATTACTTGAATTTGATAGTCTTTTAGTCCTTGTAATTATTGATATGAAAGAATGTTTTTTTTTTTTTTTTTTTTTTCTAATAAAGTTTTCAGTAGTGTTAGTACCCACAGATGATTTCGTCCAATTGTTAACAGAAGAGTTATTGTTGGTGACTCAATATATATATATATATATATATATATATATATATATATATATATATATATATATATATATATATATATACATATATATATATATATGTATATATATATATATATATATATATATATATATATATATATATATATATACATACATACATACATACATACATACACCTTTTCTGAGTGAGGATATCTTAACGTGGTGAAAGGGTTGTATTATTATTATTATTATTATTATTATTATTATTATTATTATTATTATTATTAATAAGCTATATGCCTAGGGGCTCCAATAGGGAAAGAAGCCCAGTGAGAAAAAAAAAAATTTAAGAAGCGTAACAACATTAAAATAGATATCTCCTATATAAACCACGAAAACTAAAAAAAAACAAGAGGAAGAGAAATAAGATAGAATATGGGTGCCCGAGGGTACCCTCAGTCAAGAAACCTCTAACCCAAGACAGTGGAAGACCATGGTACAGAGGCTATGGCACTACCCAAGACTAGAGAACAATGGTTTGATTATGGAGTGTCCTTCTTCTAGAAGAGCTGCTTACTATAGCTAAAGAGTTTCTTCTACCCTACCAAGAGGAAAGTGGCCACTGAACAATTATTATTGAGCCAGGAGGAATTGTTAGGTAATCTCAATGTTGTCAGGTGTATGAGGACAGAGGAGAATATGTAAGAATATGCCAGACTACTCGGTGTGTGTGTGTGTGTGTGTGTGTGTACGCAAATGGAAAATGAACCTTAACCAGAGAGAAGGATCCAATGTAGTACTGTCTGGCCAGTCTGAGGACCCCATAGCTCTCTAGCTGTAGCATCCCCCTTTTGGAGCCCTTGGGGTTATAGCATCCTGCATTTCAAATTAGGATTGTAGATTAGCTAGTAATGATAATCCTTTAGTTAATTATTTCCTTTCCTCACTGGGCTATTTTTCCCTTTTGAAGCCATTGGGGTCATAGCTTCCTGCTTTTCCAACCAGGAATGTAGCTTAGATAGTTATAGTAATAATTTATTTAATTATTTCCTTTCATGACTGGGATATTTTCCCATCTTGGATTCCTTGGGCTTTTAGCATCTTGCTTTTCCAACTAGGGTGTAGTTTAGCTAATAATGATAATCATTTAATTTTTTCCTTTCCTCACTGAGCTATTCTCCCCTCTTGGATCCCTTGGGCTTATAGCATACTGCTTTTCCAACTAGGGTTGTAGCTTAGGTAATAATGATACTCATTTCTTTAATTATTTCCTTTCCTGACTGGGCTATTTTCCCCCTTTGGAGCCCTTGGGCTTATAGCATCCTGCTTTCCCAATTAAGATTGTAGCTTCCCTAGTAATGATAATCCTTTAGTTAACGATTTCCTTTCCTCACTAGGCTATTTTCCCCTCTGTAGCCCTTGGGCTTATAGCATCCTGCTTCCCCAATTAAGTTTGTAGCTTATCTAGTAATGATAATCCTTTAGTTAACGATTTCCTTTCCTCACTAGGCTATTTTCCCCCTTTGGAGCCCTCGGGCTTATAGCATCCTGCTTTCCCAATCAAGTTTGTAGCTTACCTAGTAATGATAATCCTTTAGTTAACTATTTCCTTTCCTCACTAGGCTATTTTTCCCTTTGGAGCCCTTGGGCTTATAGCATCCTGCTTTCCCAATTAAGTTTTTAGCTAACCGAGTAATGATAATCCTTTAGTTAACTATTTCCTTTCCTCACTAGGCTATTTTCCCCTGTTGCAGCCCTTGGGCTTTTACCATCCTGCTTTTCCAACTATGGTTTTAGCTTAGCTAATAATAATAGTAATATAAACAATCCTTTGATGAGAACATGGAAGAGAAGTGAGAAAAATCTGAGAAGGGAGAAAGGGGGGGCGGGTGTTGTTTGTTGCTGTTGTTTACGTGTTGAGGGAGAAAGAGTGATGTGGTCTGTGGGGCTTAATAGGAAGACGAGTTGAGGGGTTGCAAGAAAAGGCGTCTGCCACATAAAGCCAGGTCAGAGGCATCTAGCAGTCCGACCTAAGATGTTGGCCAACTACGGCTGCCATCCGCTGTGACGAATGACCTCTACTGAGAGAGAGAGAGAGAGAGAGAGAGAGAGAGAGAGAGAGAGAGAGAGAGAGAGAGAGAGAGAGAGAGAGAGAACTTAAACGATTTTCTCTCCTGAAGTGGCTGTACTTGTTTTAAATAAGTTATATCATATATATATATATATATGACTTATAGTATTTTAATATGAGAGAGAGAGAGAGAGAGAGAGAGAGAGAGAGAGAGAGAGAGAGAACTTAAACGATTTTCTCTCCTGAAGTGGCTGTACTTGTTTTAAATAAGTTATATCATATATATATATATATATATATATATATATATATATATATATATATATAAATATATATATATATATATATATATATATATATATATATATATATATATATATATATATATATATATGACTTATAGTATTTTAATATGTGAGAGAGAGAGAGAGAGAGAGAGAGAGAGAGGAGAGAGAGAGAGAGAGAGAGAGAGAGAGAGAGAGAGAGAGAGAGAACCTCTGTGCTTGTTTTGAATAACTTGAATCATGTATGTATGACATTATTTTGATATGAGAGAGAGAGAGAGAGAGAGAGAGAGAGAGAGAGAGAGAGAGAGAGAGAGAGAGAGAGAGAGAGAGAGAGAGAGAGAGAAGATATGTACAGACAGATATATCTTAAAAATTAAGCAATTTCTTTTAAATGTAAACATTAATGTTAATTATTATTTTTATTCGTTTCTTATTGTATTAAATTAATTATTTCAACATATTTTCACTCCTGCTCCCAATTCACACTCTTTATAACAAGTTTATTTTATAGTTATTTTTTGGCAAAGTAAATCATGTACATATAGAAATATCTTTAAAAATGCAATTTATTTTATAATGTGTTACTATTAAAGTTAATTATTATTTTCATTTGTTTCTTAGTATATTTTCACTCCAACTTCCCTCCTATTCCCTTCATATCCACCACAGATTGAAAGAAAATGCAACAAGAGAAAGAGAGATTGTACATATAGAAATTTCTTAGAAATAAGCAATTTATTTTATAATATGTTAGTATTAAAGTTAATTATTATTTGCATTTGTTTCTAATTGTGTTAACTGATTAATTTCACTTAATTTAACTCCAGCTCCCCTTTCATTCTCTTCGTATCCACAGCAGATTCAAAGAAAATGCAACAGAGAGAGAGAGAGAGAGAGAGAGAGAGAGAGAGAGAGAGAGAGAGAGAGAGAGAGAGAGATAGTGAGTGAGAAAGAGAGAGAGACAGAACTCTGAATCAATAGGCCATTGCTGTTGTGTGTTGTTTACGCTATAAACCCCACAACAACCTCACCTTCCGTCCCTTCACTCACCCCCCTCCCCCTCACAAGCCCCCCCTCCTTTCCTCTCCTCTCCCCCTCTCCTCTCCCTTCTCCCTCTTCTCACTCCTCCTCTGTTGCTATGGAAACCCTTGAGACGTTGATGATGATGATGTCCCACTTTGTTAAAAAAGAGAGAGAAAAAAAAATTAATGGTTAATGATTCAATGTGTTTTGTATTGACGATGTTTGCCTGCATTATTTTGATGTAGTTTTTTTTCAATTTTGAGTTATTAATGGGGTGTGGAGTAGCTTTTTTTGAGAATACAGAAGGGGTGAAAATGAATTTGAAAAGATATTTTTTTTTTTCCAATTTCGAGTCTTTTTAACTAAGGCTTGGATCAGCTTTTTTGAGAGTGTAGATGAAGTTGTGAAAATTAATTTCAAAAGATAATGATATATTTTTTTCAATTTCAAGCTTTTTTTTTTTTAAATGGGATGTGATCAGCTTTTTTTAGACTGTTGGTGAAGGGGTGAAAATGAATTTCAAAAGATAATGGTTTTTTTTTTTTCAATTTCAAGCCTTTTTTCTAATAGGATGTGGATCAGCATTTTTGAAACTGTAGGTGAAAGGTTGAAAATTGATTTCAAAAGATATTATTTTTTTCTTTTCAATTTCAAGCTTTTCTTTTAAATATGACGTGGATCAGCTTTTGTGAGACTGTCGGTGAAGGTGTGAAAATGATTTATTCTAATACCCCAAAGAGTGGCATATCTTTATTTCCATGGTTAAATCAGAGTTTTTTTTTTTTTTTTTATCCTCCACCCTTCGTTTTCGTAAAATCTCCGTGCCTGGCCCTCCCTGGTCCTAGCTTGGGTGGAGAGGAGGCTTGGGCGCTGATCACATAATATATGGTCAGTCTCTAGGGCATTGTCCTGATTGCTAGGGCAATGTCACTGTCCCTTGCCTCTGCCATTCATGAGCAGCCTTTAAACCTTTAAACCTTGCGAGATAATGGCATTCGACTGTTTCTTTGGCGTCTGAAAGATGCGAATTAAGGCGTTGTGATCCTTTTTCTTCTATACTGATGCCTGCAAGATGGCTACGTCCAAGTTGTTGCAGAATTCCAAACGTGCTCCTGTGTAGCAAGTTCTACCAGGATGCTATAAGTTCATGGTCTCCAACAGGGGAAAATAACTTTGTGAATAAAGGAAAGGATTAACTAAAGGATTATCATTAATAGCTAATCTACAATCTAGAATACTCTAAGTCCAAGGGCTCCAAAAGGGAGATGCTACCGCTAGAGAGTTATGGGGTCTTTTGACTGGCCAGACAGTACTACATTGGATTTTTTTCTCTGGTTACGGTTCATTTTCCCTTTTGCCGACACACACACAGGGAATAGTCTGGCTTATGCTTTACTTATTCTCCTCTGTCCTCATACACCTGACAACACTGAGATTACCAAACAATTCTTCTTCACTCAAGGGGTTACTGAACTTAATTGTTCAGTGGCCACTTTCCTTTTGTTAAGGGTAGAAGAAACTTTATAGCTATGGTCAGCAGCTCTTTTAGGAGAAGGACACTCCAAAATCAAACCATTGTTCTCTAGTATTGGGTAGTGCCATAGCCACTGTACCATGGTCTTCCACTGTCTTGGGTTAGAGTTCTCTTGCTTGAGGGTACACCAAGACACGCTGTTCTGTCTTTTTTCTCTTCCCCTTGTCTTGTTAGTTTTTTATAGAGTATATAGGAAATATTTATTTTAATGTTGTATTTTCCCTGTTGGAGACCCTGGGCTTTTAGCATCCTGCTTTTCCAGCTAGGGTTGTAGGTTAGCAAGTAATAATAATATCTAGTCTCACTTTCTTTACACATACTTGTAGTTATTGGCCACAAGTATTATTATTATTATTATTATTACAAGTTAAGCTACAACCCTAGTTGGAAAGGCAGGATGCTATAAATCTAGGGACCCCTATAATGAAAATAGCCCAGTGAGGAAAGGAAATAAGGAAAAATAGAATATTTTAAGAACAGTAACAACATGAAAATAAGTATTTCCTATATAAACTGTATGGGCCACAAGTATTCTTACACACTTTAACTTTGTCTCAGCTAGATTTGATCTATTAACACTTAACCCACCCCTGTC
>NC_090730.1:1546961-1556961 GCF_036898095.1 Palaemon carinicauda | reverse complement strand
TGAAATATAATTACCTTGAAAATTATCTTAGAACCATGCAAAATTACCTCAAACTAAGGTAACTATCTTAAAGGTTTAAACCGTGAATTATAATTACCTTGAAAATTATCTTAGAACCATGCAAAATTACCTCACACTGAGGTAATTACCTTAAAGGGTTGACCCCTGAAATATAATTACCTTAAAAAAATTACCTTGGAACCATGTAAAATTACCTCAAACTACGGTAACTACCTTAAAAGCTTAAACCCTGAAATGTAATTACCTTAAAAAATTACCTTGGAACCATGCAAAATTACCTCAAACTTAGGTAATTACCTTAAATGTTTAAACCCTGAAATATAATTACCTTGAAAATTATCTTAGAACCATGCAAAATTACCTCAAACTACGGTAACTACCTTAAAGGTTTAAACCCTGAAATATCATTACCTTAGAAATTACCTTGGAACCATGCAAAATTACCTAAAACTTAAGTAATTACCTTAAAGGGTTGACCCCTGAAATATAATTACCTTAAAAAATTACCTTGGAACCATGCAAAAATTACCTCAAACTAAGGCTTAAAACTTAAAGCTTAAACCTTGCTTCCAACGCAAGGCAATAATTACATTGCCCTATTTTTTCAAGGTATCCCATTCCCCCTTTTTTGCTAATGCATCCGAAATATGGCTTTCTAAAAAGTAATTGTATTTGTATTTCATTCAATGAGATTTTTTTTTATCCTTTCAACAATTACTCTCATTACGGGAAAACATTTCTTCTGGCGTCCCGTGACTTTTCATTTCCCTTCATTTTGTAAATAATGGTTTATCGCCACCGATACTTGACATTTTCTGTTAGAAAAATGCGCGTGTTCTATTTTACAACTTTTTTTTTTTTATTTAGGTTTCGTCCTATTTCTTTTTTCTTTGTAGTTTGTTACCCTTGAGCATTTCATCGATTATTATTATTATTGTTATTATTATTATTACAACCAGTAAAGCTACAACTCTAGTTGGAAAAGCAAGTTTCTATAAGCCCAAGGGCTCCAACGGGAAAATAGCCCAGTGAGGAAAGGAAATAAGGAAATAAATAAACGATATAAGAAGTAATGAACAATTAGAATATTTTAGAAAAATTACTATTTTGATTATTATTATAATTATTATTATTATAATTATTATTATTATAATTGTTGTTATCACTATTATTATTAGTAAAGCTACAATCCCAATTGGAAAAGCAGGATACTATAAGCCCAAGGGCTCCAACAGGAAAATAGCCCAGTGAGGAAAGGAATTAAGGAAATAAATAAACGATATAAGAAGTCATAAGCAATTAAGATAAAACATTTTAAAAACCGTTATTATTATTATTATTATTATTATTATTATTATTATTATTATTACTAGTTAAGCTACAACCCTAGTTGGAAAAGCAAGATGCTATAAGCCCATGGGTTCTGACAGGGAAATTAGCCCAGTGAGGAAACGAAATAAGG
The DNA here is from genome assembly GCF_036898095.1 of Palaemon carinicauda. Lineage (NCBI taxonomy): Eukaryota > Metazoa > Arthropoda > Malacostraca > Decapoda > Palaemonidae > Palaemon > Palaemon carinicauda. Next base: position 1,555,478 of record NC_090730.1, on the reverse strand, counting down.
AAATAAGAAGTAATGAACATTTTAAATACAATATTATAAAAAATATTAACAACATTAAAACATATTTCATATATAAACAATAAAAAGACTTATGTCAGCCTGTTAAAGATAAAAGCATTTGCTTCAAGTTCTACCGATTCAATTACCCGATTAGGAAGATCATTCCACAACTTGGTCACAGCTGGAATGAAACTTCCGTAAATATCGAAATATTACCATAAATATTTCAGGCTTGTGTGACGAAGTAGGAAGAATGTGTTTCCTCATTTTCCTCATTTTTTTCCTTATTTAAAATTTTATGATTTTTTCCTATTTTGATTTTTTCCGCGTCGCAATTTGCTTAAGGGTTCCCCGGGTGAGGCATTTTGGGAGGGTGGCGGATCACAAACATTTGTGGAAAGAAATAAAAAAAATGTACTGTAAACACGGGCGAGGGTAAACAGCATAAAGCAGATTCGTAGTCGCCGTCAAAAATAAGCATGCGAGGTAAACAATAGCAGACACAAACCCTGGAAGAATAGTGTAAACAGCGTAAACGTCAGCTTAGGTAAACAGGATTAAAAACACCGTCAACACTGTTCGCCCAGAGTCGGATTCTTTTTCGAAAGGAAAAAAAAAATCATATGAAGAAAAATTTTGAGTTTCCATACGGGGTTGCAAAACATGAAAAAAGCCATTCTAGAGAAAAAAGATAAGTGAAGAAAAATTCGAGTTTTCATGCGGATTTAGAAAATCACTGTTCTAAAGGAAAAAATCAAATTGAAAATTTTTAGTTTGCATGCAGGCTTACAAAAACGAAAATCACTGTTCTAATGAAAAAAAATCAAATTAAAAAATTTGAGTTTTTGTGCAGGCCTATAAAACTTGTCATCGTTCTAAAGAAAAAAAATACGAAATTGAAGGAAAAGTTTTGAGTTTTCATACGGGGTGGCAAATCATAAAAAAAAAAGTCATTCTAAAGAAAAAAAGATAATTGAAGAAAAATTCGAGTTTTCATACGGATTTAGAAAAAGGAAATCACTGTTCTAATGAAAAAAAATGTAATTGAAAATTTTGAGTTTGCATGCAGGCTTACAAAACGAAAATCGCTGTTCTAATGAGAAAAATCAAATTGAAAATTTTGAGTTTTCGAGCAGGATTACAAAAACGAAAAACACCGTTCTAATGAAAAAAAATAAAATTGAAAATTTTGAGTTTTCGAGCAGGCTTACAAAAACGAAAAACACCGTTCTAATGAAAAAAAATCAAATTGAAAATTTTGAGTTTTCGTGCAGGCTTACAGAAACGGAAATCACTGTTCTAAAGAAAAAAAATCTAATTGAAAAATTTGAGTTTTCCTGCAGGCCTATAAAACTAGTCATCGTTTTAAAGAAAAAAATGAAATTGAAGAAAATTTTGAGTTTTCATGCAGGCTTACAAAACAAAAATCACTGTTCATAAGTAGCAAATAAAATTGAAGAAAAAATTTGAGTTTTCATACGGTCTTCCAAAACATGAAAATCACCGTATTATAATTTTTCGAGTGATGAGTATTCGAATAATGAATATTTGAGTTGTAAGTGCTTGTGGAAAAAGGAGGACTATTGAAATGTTACACTTTTTTATTATTCAGGGATAAGTTTAACAATCATAGAGCACTTGGGGGAAATGAATACTAATAGTTATATATTTACTTCTTATTTTCCTTTCCTCACTGGGCTATTTTCACCTTCGGGAGCCCTTGGGCTTATAGCATCCTGCTTTTCTAACTAGGGTTGTAGCTTAGCTAGTAATAATAATAATAATAATAATAATAATAATAATAATAATAATAATAATAATAATAATGATAATAATACATGGATAGTTGATTTGATAAAGTCATAATTACTTTAACAGCAAAAAACCCACCGTAGAATTTAAGTGAAATATGGAGATGAACATCCGTAGAGTTTTCGTTGTGAGATATAGATATATATATATATGTGTGTGTGTGTGTGTGTGTATATATATATGTATGTATATATATATATATATATACACACATATATATATATATATATACATACATATATATATATACACACACACACACACACACATATATATATATATGTGTGTGTGTGTGTGTGTGTGTATATATATGTATGTATATATATATATGTGTGTGTATATATATATATATGTGTGTGTGTGTGTGTGTGTATATATATATATACATATATATATATATATATATATATTGTTGTTGTTGTTGTTATGCATTAAACCTTGATGAAAGCGGAGACATTTTCATTTCCAATTTTGAGACTCGTCGTGCTATGAACGATGATTCAGAGAGAGAGAGAGAGAGAGAGAGAGAGAGATGGTAATAAGATATTTTCAAAGCCATGACCAACTAACAAACAGAGCGTGTACTACCGTAATAATGTTAAAACGATGATTTCCAGAGAGAGAGAGAGAGAGAGAGAGAGAGAGAGAGATTTATTTCAGTCAACAACAGAATGTACTACCGTAATATTGTTAAAACCATAATTCACACAAAGAGACAGAGGAGAGAGAGACTTCAGCCAACAAACAGAATGTACTACCGTAATATTGTTAAAACCATAATTCACACAAAGAGAGAGAGAGAGAGAGAGAGAGAGAGAGAGAGAGAGATAACAATTTATTCCAGCCAACAAACTGAGTGTACTACCGTAATATTTTTAAAACCATGATTCACAGAGAGAGAGAGAGAGAGAGAGAGAGAGAGAGAAGAGGGCGTGGGGGATAAGAGGTAGACACAAAGTTCCCATCCACTCTGAATGAAGCTGATGGTAAGAGTAATTAACAACAGTCATTACGGTTATAATATGCTAAATAGGTCATTACTCGACGAAAAGGGGGGGAACATCTCCACACGCGCTGACACAGGCTGATCACGGGCGCCCTTTACACCCAATCAACTCTCTCTCTCTCTCTCTCTCTCTCTCTGTGTGTGTGTGTGTGTGAAACATCGTTTTGGCAGTATGAATGAAATTTACTCTGTTTGGATTCTTCTATGAAAATATCATATCGAATCAATTCATAAATTCTCTCTCTCTCTCTCTCTCTCTCTCTCTCTCTCTCTGTGGAACATCGTTTTGGTAGTATGAATAGAATTTACTCTGTTTGTTGGATACTTTTTATGAAAACTATCATATCGAATCAATTCATAAATTCTCTCTCTCTCTCTCTCTCTCTCTCTCTCTCTCTCTCTTTGGGAATCAAACGTTTTAAAAATAATATAATAGTATACTCTATCTGTTTGTTAGTTGGTTTCTGCTATGAAAATTTATTTCTCTCTCTCTCTCTCTCTCTCTCTCTCTCTCTCTCTCTCTGAATCATTGTTTCGACAATTTACGATAGTTCACCTTGTGTCAATTGTTTTGTTTATATATATATATAAAGAGAGAGAGAGAGAGAGAGGAGAGAGAGAGAGAGAGAGAGAGTGAGTACTAGCTAAGCTACAACCCTAGTTGGAATGGCAGGACGGTAGAAGTCCAAGGGCTCTGGCAGATATATATATATATATATATACAGTATATATACGTGTGTGTGTCCACTCACGTAATACTACATTTCATGGTTAGTTTCACTTTTTCCCTTTCAAATCCCTCAACATACGCGTGTAGCAAATATGTCAATGACATTTGTTTTCAATTTCCTTCCCGAATACAAAAGTTCCACTTCCATCAATTAATCTTTTCACCGTAATTAGCTACGATAAATAATTTCCCAACCGCAAATCAAGTCAATTTCTTCTCGTCAACTTGTTAATAAAAAAAAATGTCTGATGTATCAAGTTGTTGGTAAATCGTCAGTCCACAGCTATGGATAATTTCTGAAGATATCTGACGCTTCAGTCAATTCTGAGCTTAAGTTACATATGCCATAAAGGTGATTTGAATTCTCGAGATGTCTTGAGTTGTGCGTCAGTGGACTTTCAACCTTATGCATACGTTCTTTAGAGGTGGTTTTCGCTCATGCGCTAGTTGAGTATTCAGACACTAATTAGTGATGTCAAGGTGCATCTGCCGTATTCCCAATGTAGATTACCTGTTCGTGCATCTTGCTCTAGTATTGGTTTTGATCAAGTCTCGTTCTTTTTTTAATTGCAGTGACATTAACTTTTGTTTTTATTCTTTTTAAAAGTTTCCCTGCATTGTTTTTTTATATTACAATTCTTATATAACATTTTGTTCATCAAGATCGTCTTAAAATAACAACTGGTATTAAATCATCATCATCATCTCCTACGCCTTTTGACGCAAAGGGTCTCTTTTAGATTTTGCCAGTCGTCTCTATCTTGAGCTTTTAAATCAATACTTCTCCATTCATCATCTCCCACTTCACGCTTCATAGTCCTCAGCCATGTAGGCCTGAGTCTTCCAACTCTTTTTGTGTCTTGTGTAGCCCAGTTGAAAGTTGTAAGCCCAGTTCGCTTCATAATCATCAACCATGTAGGCCTGGGTCTTGCAACTCTTCCAGAACCCTCTGGAGCTCAGTTAAAAGTTTGAAGCCTATTTGATGGTTCTTCCAACTCTTCTAGTGCCGTGTGGCGCCCAGTTGAAAGTTTAAAGCCCAGTTGATGGGTCTTTCAAATCTCCTAGTACCTTGTGGAGCTCAGTTGAAAGTTTAAAGTTTAAAGTTTAGTGCCCTGTGGAGCCCAATTGAAAGTTTATAGCCCATTTTATGGTTCTTCTAACTCTTTTAGTGCCCTGTGGAGCCCAGTTGAAAGTTTAAAGCCCAGATGATGGGTCTTTCAACTCTTCTAGTGCCTTGCAGAGCCCAGTTGAAAGTTTATAGCCCATTTTGTGGTTCTTATAACTCTTCTAGTGCCCTGTGGAGCCCAGTTGAAAGATTAAAGCCCAGTTGATGGGTGTTCTAACTCTTCTAGTGCCGTGTGGCGCCCAGTTAAAAGTTTAAAGCCCTGTTGATGGGTCTTCCAAATATCCTAGTGCCTTGTGGAGCCCAGATGAAAGTTTAAAGCCCAGATGATATGTCTTGCAACTCTTCTAGTACCCCGTGGAGCCCAGTTGAAAGTTTAAAGCCCTGTCAATGGGGCTTCTAACTCTTCTAGTGCCTTATGGAGCTCTGTTGAAAGTTTAAAATCCAGTTGATGAAGACCAACTCTTTTAGTACCTTGTCGATCCCTGTTGAAAGTTTAAACCCCAGTTAATGTGTCTTCCAACCCCGTGGAGCCCAGTTGAAAGTTTAAAGCCCAGTTGATGGGTCTTGCAACTCTTCCAGTACCTTGTGGAACTCAGTTGAAAGTTTAAAGCCACTTGAGGGGTCTTCCAAACCTTCTAGTGCCCTGTGGAGCCCAGTTGAAAGTTTATCCAGTTTATGAAGACCAGCTCTTTTAGTGCCTTGTCGATCCCTGTTGAAAGTTTAAACCCCAGTTGATGTGTCTTCCAACACTTCTAGTGTCCTGTAGAGCCCAGTTGATGGGTCTTGCAAACTTTCTAGTACCCTGTGGAACCCAGTTGAAAGTTTGAAGCCCAGTTGAAAGTTTGAAGCCCAGTTGAAAGTATTAAATAAAACTAGAAGTACTTAGTGCACCAGTAACTCCAAAACCTTGTCAAAGCGCAACATCCCTGCATCCGAAACAGCATCTCTTATAGAAGTTGCAATTCATCATGTAGATCTGAATGAGAGATTGAGGCTTCTCCTATCCCCAAGGGACATTTCCCGGGTCTTTGCCAGAGCCACTTCCAGGCAGGGGAGGGGGAAAGTCAGGGCCAGTTGATAGTCCTGAGGGGGAGGGGCTCCTAGGTAGGGAGAAACGAAGGCCAGATGGAGGGGAGGGGAGGGAGGCGGATGGTTGATGGTGTCAAGAGGCGAACGCGTCGTAGGTGGGTACCTTCCCTGTTCGAAGATCATTCCTATTCCAGCATCATTCCAGGCCCATTCCATGGGGGGTGGGGTGGGCAGACTGGAGCCGCAGGGGTTGCATCTTTAAGGAGTGGGTGACAAAATGCTAACTCCTCTTCTTCACCCCCCTCCCCCTCCCCCCTCCTCCTCCTCCCTCTCTTAAACCCAGCCTCCCCCTCCCCCTTGGATCACCGCCAGAATCAATGGGAAAAACTGCTCCATTGTAAATTTCTGAGCTGCACTGTTTACACCGGCCCTGATGTACTCTCTCTCTCTCTCTCTCTCTCTCTCTCTCTCTCTCTCTCTCTCTCCCGGATTGTTTTAATTTGAATGCTATCTTTCCGCTTTGATATTTATGTTTTCAAGTTAAGCTCATTTGGAATTTTTAATATTAATGTCCAAAATAATTATCTAGGTTAAATTTCATACGTGGCGTGTTCATAACTTAAGCTCATACATATATATATATATATATATATATACATTAAATTTAATAGGATTTACGGTTTACAACATTTAAAATAATCATTTCCAGAATATATAGCCTAACATTGACGATGACTCAACAAAGATATAGTTAGTTAGCTAAGGTGACAAAATTAAAAATTATTATCAAGATATTATCGAATTGAACAGATCCCCGAAGAATAGTAGACTATAAATATCCACTAGATAATGGATAAAAATAATCTATTAACCTTTAATGTATCTTTGACTAACTTCAATTTCTTCAAAGCTAACGACTTATGTAAGGATGCAGACTCGATTTATTATTATTATTATTATTATTATTATTATTATTATTATTATTATTATTATTATTATTATTATTATTATTATTATTATTATTATTATTATTATTATTATTATTACTTGCTAAGGTACAACCCCTAGTTAGAAAAGCAGGATTGACTAACTTCAATTTCTCCAAAGCTAACGACCTATGTAAGGATGCAGACTCGATTTATTATTATTATTATTATTATTATTATTATTATTATTATTATTATTATTATTATTATTATTATTATTATTATTATTATTATTATTATTACTTGCTAAGGTACAACCCTAGTTAGAAAAGCAGGATTGACTAACTTCAATTTCTCCAAAGCTAACGACCTATGTAAGGATGCAGACTCGATTTATTATTATTATTATTATTATTATTATTATTATTATTATTATTATTATTATTATTATTATTATTATTACTTGCTAAGGTACAACCCTAGTTAGAAAAGCAGGATTGACTAACTTCAATTTCTTCAAAGCTAACGACCTATGTAAGGATGCAGACTCGATTTATTATTATTATTATTATTATTATTATTATTATTATTATTATTATTATTATTATTACTACTTGCTAAGCTACAACCCTAGTTGGAAAAGCAGGATTGACTAACTTCAATTTCTCCAAAGCTAACGACCTATGTAAGGATGCAGACTCGATTTATTATTATTATTATTATTATTATTATTATTGTTATTATTAATATTATTTTTATCATTATTATTGTTATTATTATTTATTATTATTATTATTATCATTATTATTATTATTATCATTATTATTATTATCATAATTATTATTATTATTATTTATCTATTATTTATTATTATTATTATTATTATTATTATTATTATTATTACTTGCTAAGGTACAACCCTAGTTAGAAAAGCAGGATTGACTAACTTCAATTTCTTCAAAGCTAACGACCTATGTAAGGATGCAGACTCGATTTATTATTATTATTATTATTATTATTATTATTATTATTATTATTATTATTATTATTATTATTACTACTTGCTAAGCTACAACCCTAGTTGGAAAAGCAGGATTGACTAACTTCAATTTCTCCAAAGCTAACGACCTATGTAAGGATGCAGACTCGATTTATTATTATTATTATTATTATTATTATTATTATTATTATTATTATTATTATTATTACTACTACTACTACTTGCTAAGCTACAACCCTAGTTGGAAAAGCAGGATTGACTAACTTCAATTTCTCCAAAGCTAACGACCTATGTAAGGATGCAGACTCGATTTATTATTATTATTATTATTATTATTATTATTAATATTATTTTTATCATTATTATTGTTATTATTATTTATTATTATTATTATCATTATTATTATTATTATCATTATTATTATTATTATCATTATTATTATTATCATAATTATTATTATTATTATTCATCTATTATTATTATTATTATTATTATTATTATTATTATTATTATTATTATTATTATTACTTGCTAAGCTACAACCCTTGTTGGAAAAGCAGGATGCTATAAGCCTAGGGGCTCCAACAGTATAGCACAATATCATATGAATAAAAGTGTTGTTCGTCATCACTGATAATTGATCAGTCTTGTTATTTGATTTGTCGAATTTTGTGCAAAGTTATGCAATGAAGCCCTGCTGTTGTATGATGCTGCAAGCGTTTGTTTGCCAAATTGGAGGAAATTGCTTGCAGAAAAGCAAATTAAAATTTATTTTGACGCTGAATATATTCTTAAATTATGTCCTAACGTTTAAAGGTTTAAATTCCGCTCATGAATAGCAGAGGCAAGGGACAGTGACAATATCCTAGCTAGCAAGCCATTGTACTA
>NC_090730.1:1526179-1546461 GCF_036898095.1 Palaemon carinicauda | reverse complement strand
CGAGTGATGAGTTATTCGAATAATGAATATTTGAGTTGTAAGTGCTTGTGGGAAAAGGAGGACTATTGGAATGTTACACTATTTTATTATTCAGGGATAAGTTAAACAATCATAGAGTACTTGGGGGAAATGAATACTAATAGTTATATATTTACTTCTTATTTTCCTTTTCCTCACAGGGCTCATTTTCACCTTCGGGAGCCCTTGAGCTTATAGCATCCTGCTTTTCTAACTAGGGTTGTAGCTTAGCTAGTATAATAATATAATAATAATAATAATAATAATAATAATAATATAATAATAATAATAATAATAATACATGGATAGTTGATTTGACAAAATCATAATTACTATAACAGCAAAAAACCCACCGTAGAATTTAAGTGAAATATGGAGATGAACATCCGTAGAGTTTTCGTTGTGAGGTGTGTGTGTATATATATATATATATATACACACACATACATATATATACACACACACACACACACACACATATATATATATATATATGTGTGTGTGTGTGTGTGTATATATATGTATGTGTGTATATATATATATATATATATGTATATATATATATATATTGTTGTTGTTGTTATGCATTAAACCTTGATGAAAGTGGAGACATTTTCATTTCCAATTTTGAGACTCGTCGTGCTATGAACGATGATTCAGAGAGAGAGAGAGAGAGAGAGAGAGAGAGAGAGAACAATTTATTCCAGCCATCAAACAGAATGTACACGTACTTTTGTTAAAACCATGATTCACAGAGAGAGAGAGAGAGAGAGAGAGAGAGAGAGAGCAATTTATTCCAGCCATCAAACAGAATGTACTCGTACTATTGTTAAAACCATGATTCACAGAGAGAGAGAGAGAGAGAGAGAGAGAGAGAGAGATTTAATTTCAGCCAACAAACAGAATGTACTACCCTAATATTGTTTAAAACCATAATTCACACAAAGAGAGAGAGAGAGAGAGAGAGAGAGAGAGAGAGATTTATTTCAGCCAACAAACAGAATGTACTACCCTAATATTGTTAAAGCCATAATTCAGAGAGAGAGAGAGAGAGAGAGAGAGAGAGAGATTTATTCCAGGCAACAAACAGAATGCACTACCGTAATATTGTTGGAACCATAATTCACAGAGAGAGAGAGAGAGAGAGAGAGAGAGAGAGAGAGATAACAATTTATTCCAGCCAACAAACTGAGTGTACTACCGTAATATTTTTAAAACCATGATTCACAGAGAGAGAGAGAGAGAGAGAGAGAGAGAGAGAGAGAGAAGAGGGCGTGGGGGATAAGAGGTAGACACAAAGTTCCCATCCACTCTGAATGAAGCTGATGGTAAGAGTAATTAACAACAGTCATTACGGTTATAATATGCTAAATAGGTCATTACTCGACGAAAAGGGGGGGGGGGGGGGAACATCTCCACTCTCGCTGACACAGGCTGATCACGGGCGCCCTTTACACCCAATCAACTCTCTCTCTCTCTCTCTCTCTCTCTCTCTCTCTCTCTCTGAATCATTGTTACGACAATTTACGATAGTTCACTTTATGTCAATTGTTTTTTGTTTATATATATATATATATATATATATATCTATATACCAAGGCACTTCCCCCAATTTTGGGGGGTAGCCGACACCAACAATGAAACAAAACAAAAAGGGGATCTCTACTCTCTATGTTCCTTCAGCCTAATCAGGGACCCAACCGAGTTCAGCTGGTACTGCTAGGGTGCCACAGCCCAACCTCCCACATTTCCACCACAGATGAAGCTTCATAATGCTGACTCCCTACTGCTGCTACCTCCGCGGTCATCTAAGGCCCCGGAGGAAGCAGCAGGGGCCTACTGGAACTGCGTCACAATCGCTCGCCATTCATTCCTATTTCTACCACGCTCTCTTGCCTCTCTCACATCTATCCTCCTATCACCCAGAGCTTTCTTCACACCATCCATCCACCCAAACCTTGGCCTTCTCTTGTACTTCTCCCATCAACTCTTGCATTCATCACCTTCTTTAGCAGACAACCATTTTCCATTCTCTCAACATGGCCAAACCACCTCAACACATCATATCCACTCTAGCCGCTAACTCATTTCATACACCCGTTCTCTCCCTTACCACTTCGTTCCTAACCCTATCTACTCGAGATACACCAGCCATACTCCTTAGACACTTCATCTCAAACACATTCAATTTCTGTCTCTCCATCACTTTCATTCCCCACGACTCCGATCCATACATCACAGTTGGTACAATCACTTTCTCATATAGAACTCTCTTTACATTCATGCCCAACCCTCTATTTTTTACTACTCCCTTAACTGCCCCCAACACTTTGCAACCTTCATTCACTCTCTGACGTACATCTGCTTCCACTCCACCATTTGCTGCAACAATAGACCCCAAGTACTTAAACTGATCCACCTCCTCAAGTAACTCTCCATTCAACATGACATTCAACCTTGCACCACCTTCCTTCTCGTACATCTCATAACCTTACTCTTACCCACATTAACTCTCAACTTCCTTCTCTCACACACCCTTCCAAATTCTGTCACTAGTCGGTCAAGCTTCTCTTCTGTGTCTGCTACCAGTACAGTATCATCCGCAAACAACAACTGATTTACCTCCCATTCATGGTCATTCTCGCCTACCAGTTTTAATCCTCGTCCAAGCACTCGAGCATTCACCTCTCTCACCACTCCATCAACATACAAGTTAAACAACCACGGCGACATCACACATCCCTGTCTCAGCCCCACTCTCACCGGAAACCAATCACTCACTTCATTTCCTATTCTAACACATGCTTTACTACCTTTGTATAAACTTTTCACTGCTTGCAACAACCTTCCACCAACTCCATATAACCTCATCACATCCCACATTGCTTCCCTATCAACTCTATCATATGCTTTCTCCAGATCCATAAACGCAACATACACCTCCTTACCTTTTGCTAAATATTTCTCGCATATCTGCCTAACTGTAAAAATCTGATTCATACAACCCCTACCTCTTCTAAAACCACCCTGTACTTCCAAGATTGCATTCTCTGTTTTATCCTTAATCCTATTAATCAGTACTCTACCATACACTTTTCCAACTACACTCAACAAACTAATACCTCTTGAATTACAACACTCATGCACATCTCCCTTACCCTTATATAGTGGTACAATACATGCACAAACCCAATCTACTGGTACCATTGACAACACAAAACACATATTAAACAATCTCACCAACCATTCAAGTACAGTCACACCCCCTTCCTTCAACATCTCAGCTTTCACACCGTCCATACCAGATGCTTTTCCTACTCTCGTTTCATCTAGTGCTCTCCTCACTTCCTCTATGTTATCTTTCTCTCATTCTCACCTCCCATCAATGGCACCTCAACAACTGGAACAGCAATTATATCTGCCTCCCTATTATCCTCAACATTCAGCAAACTTTCAAAATATTCCGCCCACCTTTTCCTTGCCTCCTCTCCTTTTAACAACCTTCCATTTCCATCTTTCACTGTCTCTTCAATTCCTTGCGCCAGCCTTCCTTACTCTCTTCACTTCTTTCCAAAACTATATATATATATATATATATATATAAAGAGAGAGAGAGAGAGAGAGAGAGAGAGAGAGAGTACTAGCTAAGCTACAACCCTAGTTGGAATGGCAGGATGTAGAAGTCCAAGGGCTCTGGCAGATGTATATATATTAATATATATATATAGATATATATATATATATATATGTATAGTAAATATATATATATATAAAATATATATATATATATATATACACGTGTGTGTGTCCACTCACGTAATACTACATTTCATAGTTAGTTTTCACTTAGTAAAAGACTTTCTCCCTTTTAAATCCCTCAACATAACGCGTGTAGCAAATATGTCAATGTCATTTGTTTCAATTTCCTTCCCGAATACAAAAAGTTCCACTTCCATCAATTAATCTGTTCACCGTAATTAGCTACGATAAATAATTTCCCAACCGCAAATCAAGTCAATTTCTTCTCGTCAACTTGTTAATAAAAAAAAATGTCTGATGTATCAAGTTGTTGGTAAATCGTCAGTCCACAGCTATGGATAATTTCTGAAGATAGCTGACGCTTCAGTCAATTCTGAGCTTAAGTTACATATGCCATAAAGGTGATTTGAATTCTCGAGATGTCTTGAGTTGTGCGTCAGTGGACTTTCAACCTTATGCATACGTTGTTTAGAGCTGGTTTTCGCTCTTGCGCTAGTTGAGTATTCAGACAATAATTAGTGATGTCAAGGTGCATCTGCCGTATTCCCAATGTAGATTACCTGTCCGTGCATCTTGCTCTAGTATTGGTTTTGATCAAGTCTCGTTCTTTTTTTAATTGTAGTGACATTAACTTTTGTTTTTATTCCTTTAAAAGTTTCCCTGCATTGTTTTTTATATGACATTTCTTATATAACATTTTGTTCAAGATCGTCTTAAAATAACAACTAGTATTAAATCATCATCATCCTCATCATCTCCTACGCCTTTTGACGCAAAGGGTCTCTTTTAGATTTTGCCAGTCGTCTCTATCTTGAGCTTTTAAATCAATACTTCTCCATTCATCATCTCCCACTCTCACGCTTCATAGTCCTCAGCGATGTAGGCCTGAGTCTTCAATTCTTCTTGTGTCTTGTGTAGCCCAGTTGAAAGTTGTAAGCCCAGTTCGCTTCATAATCATCAACCATGTAGGCCTGGGTCTTGCAACTCTTCCAGAACCCTCTGGAGCTCAGTTAAAAGTTTGAAGCCTATTTGATGGTTCTTCCAACTCTTCTAGTGCCGTGTGGCGCCCAGTTGAAAGTTTAAAGCCCAGTTGATGGGTCTTTCAAATCTCCTAGTACCTTGCGGAGCTAAGTTGAAAGTTTAAAGCCCAGATGATGGGTCCTCCAACTCTTTTAGTGCCCTGTGGAGCCAATTGAAAGTTTATAGGCCCATTTTGTGGTTCTTATAACTCTTTTAGTGCCCTGTGGAGCCCAGTTGAAAGATTAAAGCCCAGTTGATGGGTCTTCCAACTCTTCTAGTGCCGTGTGGCGCCCAGTTGAAAGTTTAAAGCCCTGTTGATTGGTCTTCCAATCTCCTAGTGCCTTGTGGAGCTCAGATGAAGGTTTATAGCCCATTTTATGTTCTTCTAACTCTTCTAGTACCCTGTGGAGCCCAGTTGAAAGTTTAAAGCCCAGTTGATGGGTCTTCCAACTCTTCTAGTGCCCTGTGGAGCCCAGATGAAAGTTTAAAGCCCAGATGATATGTCTTGCAACTCTTCTAGTACCCCGTGGAGCCCAGTTGAAAGTTTAAAGCCCAGTCAATGGGGCTTCTAACTCTTCTAGTGCCTTATGGAGCTCTGTTGAAAGTTTAAAATCCAGTTGATGAAGACCAACTCTTTTAGTACCTTGTCGATCCCTGTTGAAAGTTTAAACCCCAGTTAATGTGTCTTCCAACCCCGTGGAGCCCAGTTGAAAGTTTAAAGCCCAGTTGATCGGTCTTGCAACTCTTCCAGTACCTTGTGGAACTCAGTTGAAAGTTAATGCCACTTGAGGGGTCTTCCAAACCTTCTAGTGCCCTGTGGAGCCCAGTTGAAAGTTTATCAGTTGATGAAGACCAACTCTTTTAGTGCCTTGTCGATCCCTGTTGAAAGTTTAAACCCCAGTTAATGTGTCTTCCAACCCCCGTGGAGCCCAGTTGAAAGTTTAAAGCCCAGTTGATCGGTCTTGCAACTCTTCCAGTACCTTGTGGAACTCAGTTGAAAGTTTAATGCCACTGAGGGGTCTTCCAAACCTTCTAGTGCCCTGTGGAGCCCAGTTGAAAGTTTATCCAGTTGATGAAGACCAACTCTTTAGTGCCTTGTCGATCCCTGTTGAAAGTTTAAACCCCAGTTGATGTGTCTTCCAACACTTCTAGTGTCCTGTAGAGCCCAGTTGATGGGTCTTGCAAACCTTCTAGTACCCTGTGGAACCCAGTTGAAAAGTTTGAAGCCCAGTTGAAAGTTTGAAGCCCAGTTGAAAGTATTAAATAAAACTAGAAGTACTTAGTGCACCAGTAACTCCAAAGCCTGTCAAAGCGCAGCATCCCTGCATCCGAAACAGCATCTCTTATAGAAGTTGCAATTCATCATGTAGATCTGAATGAGAGATTGAGTCTTCTCCTATCCCCAAGGGACATTTCCCGGGTCTTTGCCAGAGCCAACTTCCAGGCAGGGGAGGGGAAAGTCAGGGCCAGTTGATAGTCCTGAGGGGGAGGGGCTCCTAGGTAGGGAGAAACGAAGGCCAGATGGAGGGGAGGGGAGGGAGGCGGATGGTTGATGGTGTCAAGAGGCGAACGCGTCGTAGGTGGGTACCTTCCCTGTTCGAAGATCATTCCTATTCCAGCATCATTCCAGGCCATTCCATGGGGGGTGGGGGTGGGCAGACTGGAGCCGCAGGGGTTGCATCTTTAAGGAGTGGGTGACAAAATGCTAACTCCTCTTCTTCACCCCCCTCCCCCTCCTCCTCCTCCCTCTCTTAAACCCAGCCTCCCCCTCCCCCTTGGATCACCGCCAGAATCAATGGGAAAAACTGCTCCATTGTAAATTTCTGAGCTGCACTGTTTACACCGGCCCTGATGTACTCTCTCTCTCTCTCTCTCTCTCTCTCTCTCTCTCTCTCTCTCCCGGATTGTTTTAATTTGAATGCTATCTTTCCGCTTTGATATTTATGTTTTCAAGTTAAGCTCATTTGGAATTTTTAATATTAATGTCCAAAATAATTATCTAGGTTAAATTTCATACGTGGCGTGTTCATAACTTAAGCTCATACATATATATATATATATATATATATACATATATATATATATACTGTATATATATATATATATATGCACAGTATATATAGTATATAAATATATTTATATATATATGTATAATATATATATATATATATATACTATATATACATATATATATATATATATGTATATATATATATATATATATATAATATATATGTATATATATATATATATACTGTATATATATACATTAAATTTAATAGGATTTACGGTTTACAACATTTAAAATAATCATTTCCACAATATACAGCTTAACATTTACGATGACTCAACAAAGATATAGTTAGTTAGCTAAGGTGTCAAAATTAAAAATTATTATCAATTGAACAGATCCCGCAGAATAGTAGACTATAAATATCCACTAAATAATGGAGAAAAATAATCTATTAACCTTTAATGTATCCTTGACTAACTTCAATTTCTTCAAAGCTAACGACCTATGTAAGGATGCAGACTCGATTTATTATTATTATTATTATCATTATTATTATTATTATTATTATTATTATTATTATTATTACTACTACTACTACTACTACTACTACTTGCTAAGCTACAACCCTAGTTGGAAAAGCAGGATTGACTAACTTCAATTTCTCCAAAGCTAACGAACTATGTAAGGATGCAGACTTCATATATTATTATTATTATTATTATTATTATTATTATTATTATTATTATTATTATCATTATTATTATTATTATTATTATTTATTATTATTATTATTATCCTTATTATTATTATTATTATCATTATTATTATTATTTATTATTATTATTATTATTATTATCATTATTATTATTATTATTATTATTATTATTATTATTATTATTATTATTACTAGCTAAGCTACAACCCTAGTTGGAAAAGCAGGATGCTATAAGCCTAGGGGCTCCTACAGTATAGCACAATATCATATGAATAAAAGTGTTGTTCGTCATCACTGATAATTGATCAGTCTTGTTATTTGATTTGTCGAATTTTGTGCAAAGTTATGCAATGAAGCCCTGCTGTTGTATGATGCTGCAAGCGTTTGTTTGCCAAATTGGAGGAAATTGCTTGCAGAAAAGCAAATTAAAATTTATTTTGACGCTGAATATATTCTTAAATTATGTCCTAACGTTTAAAGGTTTAAATTCCGATCATGAATAGCAGAGGCAAGGGACAGTGACAATATCCTAGCTAGCAAGCCAGTGTACTATAGTCCATTTCTTTTAGCGAGGCAGATTTGCACCGACTCGCAGCAGCGCCCTTTTAGCTCGGAAAAGTTTCCTGATCGCTGATTGGTTGGACGAGATAATTCTAACCAATCAGCGATCAGGAAACTTTTCCGAGCTAAAAGGGCACCGCTGCGAGTCTGTGCAAATCTGCATCGCCAAAAGAAATGGACTATAGAGACTGACCTTATATCAATATGATCAGCGTCTAAGCCCCCTCTCCACCCAAGCAAGGACCAGGGAGGGCTAGGCAATGGCTGGTGACGTCTCTGGAGGCAGACCACAAAGATGGTGAGGTTGCAGACACTGCTAGAAACTATCAAATCTCTCTCTCTCTCTCTCTCTCTCTCTCTCTCTCTCTCTCTCTGCTATATATAGCTTGCGTACGTTTTTAAGATTTATTTTGTGGTTAACTTTTACAAAATTTTAGCGCTATGGCACAAAATTCGGTAGTAAGTGTACATTTTTTAAATCATTATAGTATATTTAGCTAATTTTAGTACCTGCATGATTATTTAACATTACGAAAACACAAGAAAAAAGGAAAAAAACCCTAATGAGTTTTGATTGACTCAAAAATTGTTAAGTTTATCTTTGTCTTCTAAAAAAAAAAAAAAAACATTCGAGAGAATGAAAAAAAGCAGATGAGTAAAAAAAAAAAAAAGACTATTTTTATCTGTGCTTTTAGTTTTTTTCTGCGATTCAATCGAAAAGTAAAAATCCTAATGAGTTTTGATTGACTCAAAGTTTTAATTTTATCTTTGTCTTCTAAACGAAAGTAAACGCAGACAAACAAACAAACAAAAAAAAAAAGACATTCGAGAGAGATTTAAAAAAAAAAAAAGCAGATGAGTTATTTGCAATCGCAAGAAACTTGACAATATATTTTATCAATGCTTTTAGGTTTCTTCGATTTATTCGAGAAGAAAAATCCTATTAATTTTTTATTAACCCAAAATTTTAAGTTTATCTTTGTATTCTAAACGGAAGTAAACAGACAAAAAAAAAAAAAAAAAACATTCTAGAGAGATAAAAAAAAAATGCAGATGAGTAATTTGCAATCGCAAGAAACTCGACAATATATTTTATCAATGCATTTAGTTTTTTCTGCGATTTATTCGAGGAAAAAACCCTAATAATTTTTTATTAACCCAAAATTTTAAGTTTATCTTTGTATTCTAAACGGAAGTAAACAGAGACAATAAAAAAAAAAAAAAACATTCGAGAGATTAAGAAAAAAAGCTGATGAGTTATTTGCAATCGCAAGAATCTCGACAATATATTTTATCAATGCTTTTAGTTTTCTTCGATTTATTCGAGAAGAAAAATCCTATTAATTTTTTATTAACCCAAAGTTTTAAGTTTATCTTTGTATTCTAAACGGAAGTAAACAGAGACAATAAAAAAAAAACATTCGAGAGATTAAGAAAAAAAGCAGATGAGTTATTTGCAATCGCAAGATTCTTGTCGCAGTTGCCACCTCGCTCTTGGACGGTCAATGTAAGAGTTACTGTAGGTGATTACAGTGTTAGTTATGAGTGGCATTTATCGAGACTTGCATTAGCAGGTGACTTTAGGACTGTTAACGCCGAGTTAAAGCCCAAGGGGGGGGGGGGGGGCCTTCGGGGGATGGGGGAGGGAAGGTTTCATCCTCCAAGGGGGCTAGGAACTCACCCCCCCCTCCCCCCAGGGAGTGAAGGGGTCGCTGGTATTCTCCGGTATCCTGTTGTCGTAAAAATCAAACTAATTGGATTGGATAGTGATAATCTTTTTGGGGGATTGGTAGATTGGGGATGGAATAGGGAGTGTAGGATGGATTAGGAGTGAATCCTGGGGATATTTTGTGAGTTTAGAGGTCAGAAGTCCTAACGAGTCCTATTTTGTTAAGGATTGTTTTATTTTATATTGATTGGCTTCTGCTATTATTATTATTATTATTATTATTATTATTATTATTACTTGCTAAGCTACAACCCTAGTTGGGTAAGCAGAATGCTATAAGCCCAGGGGCTCCAACAGGGAAAATAGCTTATTGGGGAAAGGATACTAGAAAAATGTAAAACATTTTAAGAACAGTAACATAAAAATAAATATCTCCTATATTATTAATATTATTATCATTATTATTATTAGTAGTAGTAGTACTACTAATACTTGCTAAGTTACAATCCTTGTTGGAAAAGCAGGATGCTATAAGCCCAGGGGCACCAACAGGGAAAATAGCCCGGTGAGGAAATGAAACAAGAAAAAAATAAAATATTTCAAGAACAGTAACAGCATCAAAATAAATATTTCCTTTATAAACTATAAAAAACTAGCAAAACAAGAGGAAGAGAAATAAGATAGAGTTGTGTGCCCGAGTGTACCCTCAAGCAAGAGAACTCTAACCCAAGACAGTGGTAGATTTAATGTATAACAACTATCTCATAAGCTCCAGTCAATTTTAGAAGCAGGTCTTTTGAAAGTTGTTTGACTGCTATAAGGATGTTTTTGCTTTTAATTTTTTAAACTGAATTACCATTTATTTATTTATAATAAATAATATTGGCGTCAATATCTTAGATGTCAGGATGCCAGATAACTGGTAATCAATCAATCATTCTTCCCCAAAAATGCTATTCTTAAAGCAAGTCCCAGTGACCAATAGGAAAGCTGATACCATACACAAGAGGATGCAAGACGCCTCGTCATTGGATATTCACCTGCAGCCACGTCACTGAGCCCGGCCAATCAGCGTGCATAACTGATCGCGTCTGGGTCCCCTTGGCTTCGAGTAAGCCAGCTCGTTATTGGCTGTCACCTGCCGAGCCGTAATTGACCACTTGGCGTGGTCTTGACAAGGGGCGCTAATGGTCCTCGAGCCATTTGCTGACCAGGCCAACGTTGCCATCGCCCGGACGCCCCTCTACAACAATAATAAACCCTCCCTTAAAAATCACGGGCAAAATATTTCTTTGCCCTTCGGGGGATCTGTTCGCACCGGGAGGTCTTTTGGGAATGGGGCCCGACTTGCCCTGACTTGGCAACGCTGCTTCTCTCTTTTAAGGGTTACCGTGTGAGTGGCAACACCGCTGGTGTAGAGCCATCCAAAGTTCAACACTGGACTCTCCTCTTCGAACTGCCCATGCAATTTGACACAATGCGATCTAAATTCTTTGATGGAATTTCGTAAAAGAAGTTTGTAATTGTAGTATCGGCCTCTGGGTGATTGGGGGGGGGGGGGGAAGAACACCTTCCCAAGAAAGGGACCTAAATATGTTTTACTTTATTTTTAATTATTATTCACCAGCGTTTGCGTTTATTTGTGCCCTTTTTTTTTTTTAGTAAATACAAGTATTTTTTCTATGTAAGAATTCTTAAAAGAAGTTTGTAATTGTACTATCGGCCTCTGGGTGGTTGAGGGGGGGGGGATACCTTCCCAAGAAAGGGACCTAAATATGTTTTTTATTATTATTATTATTATTATTATTCACCAGCGTTTGAGTTTATACCTTTTTTTTTTTTTTTTTTAGAAAATACAAGTTATTTTTCTTTGATGGAATTTGTAAAAGAAGTAGGTAATTGTACTATCGGCCTCTTAAATCATACTTAATTGATTTAAGTATGTGTTTTTTTTATTATTATTTACCATGGTTTGTGTTTATTTATTAATTTTAAGGCATTGCTTTTCTTTAGTAAATACAAGTAAGAAAACGACCTAAGTATGTGTTTTTTTTTATTTTTTTTACCAGCGTTTGTGTTTATATATTTACTGTGAGGGTAATTCTTTTCTTTAGTAAATACAAGAAAACTACCTTAGTATGTGTTTTTTTATTATTATTTACCAGCGTTTGTGTTTATTACTTTTAGGGTAATGTTTTTTATCAGTAAATATAAGTATATTTTTCAGTTTATAGATGTTTGTAGTTAATTGCAATGGTTTATATTACATTTTTGTAACTCATTATCATCATCATCATCATCATCTACGCCTATTGACGCAAAAGGCCTCGTTTAGATTACGCCAGTCATCTCTATCCTGATCCATTAAATCAATACTTCTCAACTCATCATCTCCTACTTCACGCTTCATAGTCCTCAGCCATGTAGGCCTGGGTCTTCCAACTCTTTTAGTGCCATATGGAGTCCAGTTGTGATTCATACCATTAAGAAAAATGTTTTGCATCTTTAGGATAACTTGAATATTCTATTTCTTTTTATAGTTTATGTAGGAGATATTTATTTTAATGCTGTTACTCCCTTAAAATGTTTAATTTTCCTTTTTTCATTTCCTCAATGGGCTATTTTCCCTGTTGGGCCCCCTTAGGCTTATAGTAACCCTGATTTGCTAACTGGGGTTTTAGCTTAGAAAGTAATAATAATAATAATAATGATAATAATAATAATATTAATAATAATGATAATAATAAACATCAGAAAGCTGCTAAATATTTCAACGTAAACAACCAAATTGAAAGAAATCGGATTTTTTTTTTTTATAGAAAACATATTGGGATGTATCCTCCTAGACGTCATAGGCCCCTCAATCCGGGAAATAACCCCCCCCCCCACCCCCGCCCCCCTTTCACTTAAACCCCCCCCCACATGGCGTGGTGCATTCTCTTTTTTTATTGTTTTTTTCTGAAAGGTGTCACATGTGCAAACACAATCCTCCTTATTCTTTTTCGTTCCAACTCTCTCTTTCTCTCTCTCTCTCTCTCTCTCTCTCTCTCTCTCGAGCCTCCTTATTCTTTTTCGTTCCAACTCTCTCTCTCTCTCTCTCTCTCTCTCTCTCTCTCGAGCCTCCTTATTCTTTTTCGTTCCAACTCTCTCTTTTCTCTCTCTCTCTCTCTCTCTCTCTCTAGCCTCCTTATTCTTTATCGTTACAACTCTCTCTCTCTCTCTCTCTCTCTCTCTCTCTCTCTAGCCTCCTTATTCTTTATCGTTACAACTCTCTCTCTCTCTCTCTCTCTCTCTCTCTCTAGCCTCCTTATTCTTTATCGTTACAACTCTCTCTCTCCTCTCTCTCTCTCTCTCTCTCTCTCTCAAGCCTCCTTATTCTTTTTCGTTCCAACTCTCTCTATCTCTCAAGCCTCCTTATTCTTTTTCGTTCCAACTCTCTCTCTCTCTCTCTCTCTCTCTCTCTCAAGCCCCCTTATTCTTTTTCGTTCCAACTCTCTCTCTCTCTCTCTCTCTCTCTCTCTCAAGCCTCCTTATTCTTTCTCATTCCAACTCTCTCTCTCTCTCTCTCACTCTCTCAAGCCTCCTTATTCTTTCTCATTCCAACTCTCTCTCTCTCTCTCTCTCTCTCTCTCCAAAGTCAGTCTTGCGATCCTTAGACTTTACCCTTTTTTCGAGATACGATTTTTACTCTCTCTCTCTCTCTCTCTCTCTCTCTCTGTGTCTCTCTCTCTCTCTCTCTCTCTGTCTCTCTCTCTCTCTCTCTCTCTCTCTCTCTCTCAAGTCAGTCACCCATTCCTTAGACTTTACCCCTCTACTCTTTTTTTTCAATAGATACGATTGGTACTTCTCTCTCTCTCTCTCTCTCTCTCTTCTCTCTCTCTCTCTCTGAGTGCTTGTCTCCATGCAAGACGTTGCGAGTTAGCGGGAGAAATTGCGTTTCTGAGATTGCGTTACCAATGAGACAAACCCAGTCAACCTTGTGTTTACGCTCGCCCTCCACTCGGCGTATGCATGCCAGTACGCTTTTGTCTTTCATTATTATTTTTTTTTTTGATGCTTGTAAATTCAGTACAGTTGAAGTTCTTGGTATTCGTATTTTTATATAAACTTAATTGTTGATAGATGGGATAATGATGATGTAAGAAGAATGGCAGGCGTAGTAAAGAATTACAGAGATGATAATAATGATATCATTATTTTTGTTTTAAAATGCTTTTAAATTTAGTACATTTGACGTCCTTTGTATTCATGTTTTTATATAAACTTAATTATTAGTAGATTGGATAATGAGGAAATAAGAGGAATGGCAGGCGTAGTAAAGATTACAGAGATGATAAGAATGTCACAACTGAGGTGGTGTGGGCATGTGTGGAGGATGAATAGTGGTGAGAAGAGGTTTGATGGAAGAGCAGGCCTTTGAGGAGGGAGTGAGGATGGCTTGGGAGGAATCTGTTAGGGGGAGAAGATCTAGAGGGAGGTAAAGAATTAGATGGCGAGAAAAGGTGAAGGGTGATATGTAGACTGGACTTTAAACTTTCAACTGAGCTCCACAGGGCACTAGAAGAGTTGGAAGACTCAGGCCAACATGACTGAGGACTGTGAAGTCACCTGGGCTTTAAACTTTCAACTGGGCTACACAAGGCATTAGAAGAGTTGGAAGACCCAGGCCTACATGGCTGAGGACTATGAAGCCAACTGGGTTTTAAACTTTTAACTGGGCTCCACAAGGCACTAGAAGAGTTGGAAGACCTAGGCCCTACATGACTGAGGACTATGAAGCCAACTGGGCTTTAACCTTTCAACTGGGCTACACAAGGCATTAGAAGAGTTGGAAGACCCGGACCTACATGTCTGAGGATTATGAAGCGTTAAATGGATGATGATGAATGGAGAAGTATTGATTTAAAAGCTCAAGATAAAGACGACTGGCACAATCTTAACCGAGGCCCATTCCGTCAATAGGCGTAGGAGGAGATGATGATGATTTATTAAGTGTCAAGGGATACTCAATATTTATCATTTCCGGCCCCCGAAATGTGTAGTCTATACATTTCCTTGACATCGCGTTGAGTACGGGTGAGTTGGAAGGGGGGGAATGGGGTGTGAGAAGAGCTAGTCATAGCAAAGAATGTAAACAAAGAAGTAAATTATGTCATCTTCCCCCCAACATTCTCTCCTTCCTTATCCTCCCTCCCATTCTCTCTCTGTTCTCTTTAGTCCTGTAGAAAACTAACTCTCCAATAAAGATCATCATCCTCATCTCCTCCTACATTTATTGACGCAAAGGGCCTCGGTAAGATGTCACCAGTCGTCTCTATCTCGAGCTTTTATATTAAAACTTCTCCATTCCTCATCTCCCACTTCGCTTCATAGTCCTCAGCCATGTAGGCCAGGGACTTCCAACTCTTCTAGTCCCTTGTGGAGCCCAGATGAAAGTTTAAAGCACTGTTGGCTTCATAGTCCTCAGCCATGTAGGCCTGGGTCTTCCAACTCTTCAAGTGCCTTGTGAAGCCCAGTTAAAAGTTTTAAAGCCCAATTGGCTTCATAGTCCTCAGCCGTGTAGGCCCGGGTCTTCCAACTCTTCTTGTGCCCTGTGGAGCCCAGTTGAAAGTTTAAAGCCCAGTTGGCTTCATAGTCCTCAGCCGTGTAGGCCTGGGGCTTCCAACTCTTCTAGTGCCTTGTGGAGCCCGCTTGAATGTTTGGTGAACTAATCTCTCTTGGGGAGTGCGAAGAGAACAAAATATAAATTTACTTCGCTAAACGGTGACGATTGATAATGATGGATTAAAAATTCAGTGTTTGAATTCCCCTACATTTTCTCAAATTCTACCACCAATCCTTTATATGAGTGCTCTTAGTACCTCTCTCCTTAACCTCCCCCCCCCCTCAGTCTAATTCTCTTCAGTAGTGTCCTCTTTCAATTTGTTCTGGTCCCTATTCCCTTCAACTCTCGCCTCTTCTCCAGTCTTGTTAGAACTTCGGACTGGACGATTGAGGTGGTCGAGATAGGTATGTCTCAGAGAGAGAGAGAGAGAGAGAGAGAGAGAGAGAGAGAGAGAATGTGTGTGTTTATTTGCTTACTTTTATTTTTGTGACAGGATAAGTGTTTGATGATACTTAGATATATTTGTATACCATATCTTTGTTTTTTATTTATTGATAAATGCCTTGATTTTCATAATGATAACCAGAATAAATAACAGAAAATAGGTGTAATGTCTTCATACATTCATACGTACGTATACACATATATAATCACACACACACACACACACACACACATATATATATATATATATATATGTGTGTGTGTGTGTGTGTGTGTATATATATATATATATATGTGTGTATGTATATATATATATATATATATGTGTGTGTGTGTGTGTGTGTAGTGTTACCTTAACGTGGGGAAAGAGTTTACGTAATCACCATGATCAGCAAAGCTGTACTAGTCAGGGCCACCCATACCATCTTTATGTGCTTTGAGCGATCAGACTAAATTCTCCCACCATCACCAATCCGCATTGCCCAGGTGGGTAATGAAATGGCCAAACCCCAGGAATGACTACGGACATACCGTAGCCCTTTGTCCTGCAGTGGATTAGAAACGTGTACATTTGTTGTTGTTGTTGTTGCTGTTGTTGTTGTTGTTACTGTTGTTGTTATTTTGTGTATATATTCTCTAAATCTCTTATTTCCCATCTTCCTCAGGGATCGACCCGGAAGCTAAACGACGCCGGAGGCAGTAGCCCTGACCTAGGGCTCAGATCAACCTTGGAGGGCCGAGACTTTGGGCGCGACACACCCGGTGGTGGGCGCTTGACCCCACCACACTCCCACGTGCCAAGCACGCCTTCGGCGGCTGCTTCGGCAGCTGCGGCTGCTGCCGTGGCCGCTGCTACCACGCCCTCGTCAGCCCAAGGGCTGCACAACCTCATCATGGCACCGGCGCTCCAGCAGATGTCACACCTGCTTCACCAACAGCTCATTAACCCGGCTCAGATCCAGTCGCTCATGCATCACCAGAGTGTCCTTCTGCACCAACAGGTATGTGATGTTGTTGTTATTATTATTATTATTATTATTATTATTATTTTTATTATTATTATTATTATGAATAACCTCTTCTGCTACGCGTTGCGAGAGGGATACCGGGCGTCTCCTCTCCTCTTCAGGCAAGAAGGGGATGGAGGTAGGCAAAGCTGGCTCTATTTATACGGCTCGGTTGGTAGTGTCAAGTCGGGCGCTGGTCGCTGATTGGTCCCCGTGAGGCAATGCCGTGTTATTATTATTATTATTATTATTATTATTATTATTATTATTATTATTATTGTTGTTGTAGTTGTTCTTCGAATTATTATGATTTTTTTTTATATACGTAAAAAAAACTTTCCGTACTTAATGAATAAAAAAAAAATAAGAAGCCCAAAATGTAAATTTCAGTCAGTCAGTCAAAAACGTATTGATAGAAGAGATTGCAAAAATTTTCCTTATGTGATAATAGCCCCAATTTTATATTGCAATTATATATTCTATTCAATAAACGAGGAATAAAAGAGAGAAAATAAAGAAAAATTAAAAAATGGTAAGAAAAAAAAACCGCTTGTTCCTATTTCTTTCGACTGACGAAAAAAAGTAATCAAGAATTAAGTAAAGAAGGAATCTTTGTAATTGCGTTTCATTTATTTGTTCACGTTTTATGTATGATTATCTCTCTCTCTCTCTCTCTCTCTCTCTCTCTCTCTCTCTCTCCATGTTTGTCTTTCCATAAAAGTGAGTGTTAGATAATTCTGTTAAAGTCATCTCTCTGCTTAAATAAGTTTATCTTTGCCGGAATATGATGTGAACGCAAATATATATATATATATATATATATATAATACTATGAATTTTGTAGAATTACTCGTTTGGAATAATGTGAAGGAATCTAATACTTTTTTTGATGAAGAATAGTAATGATTTAATTAATACACTAGCTGGTCATCAACAGCCATTGCCTGACCCTCCCTGGTCTTAACTACATGGAGAGGTGGCTTGAGCCTTGATCAGTCTCCAGGACGCCTCTCCTGTCCCTTGCCTTTCATGAGCGATATTTAATGTTTTTTTTCATTATTGAAAAAATTAGATTCTTAATAACAGTGAATTTTGAGATTACAAAGGCTCTTAAGAATGTACTCTTGAAAAGAATATTGTACGAAGGCGTTTAATTTGATTAGATATCTAATTGTTCCTCTAGTACTTGAACACGAATTCACACTTATAGCTTGTTCCTGACTCTGGGAGAGAGAGAGAGAGAGAGAGAGAGAGAGAGATTTTGACTGATCATAAAAAAACTACCTTCATTTTCGTGAATGTTTTTATGTTTTCTATTTTGAAAATGTTATACATTCAATGTGTTTGTGTGTGTATATATATATATATATATATATATGTATGTATATATATCATATTATTATTATTATTATTATTATTACTACTAGCCAATCTGCAAAGCTAGTCAGAAAAGCAAGACGCTTTAAGCCCAAGGGCTCCAACAGGGAAAAATAGCCCAGTGAGGAAAGGAAGTAAGGAAATAAAGGATGAGATAAAATAACAATAAATTATTTTAAAAACATTTCCAACATACAAACAGATATGTCATATATAAACTGTAAAAAAGGACTGATTTCTGCCTTTTCAACATGAAAACATTTTGTGTTTTGTGCTTTAGTTTTGTTCATACTTAAACTATATAATCACCAATAAAACATTTTTTTAAATATTAGAAAAAATGCTTTCCATTCATGTGAATCAAATATTGATAATTTTTTACTTTTTTTTTTATTAATTCACTTTTTTTCCATTCCCATCATCTCAACGTCAACCCCCCCCCCCCCCCTCCCTCGGGCATTTCTTTCTTATCACCTGTATTTTGCTTTATCACCTGTGTCTGCTCCCCTTTATCACAGGGGAACAGGTCCCCTGTCAACTATTTCCCCCGGCGTTACCTATTCCCTCTTTCATCTATGTCCTCCTCTGTTCCAGTCTTCTTTACCTGTATGTTTACTCCTTATATTTAACCTTTTCTCTTCTCTTTCTTTTGGTTATATTCCTTCTCCTCCATCTGCCTTCTTCTAGTCTTCCTTACTTGTTTTATGCCCCTCTCTCCTCTCGCTTATCTTCCTTCTCTTCCATCTCCTCATTTATTCTAGTCTTCCTTACCTGTACATTTACTCCTTCCTTATATTTTTACCCTCTCTTCTCTCACATAACCCTACTACTGTTTTGTATACCTTTTCTTCTTCCTTATCTTCCTTCTCCTCCAACCCCTCTTTATCTTTCTTCTCCGGCTCCTGTGTGTGCCCCCCCCTCTCTCTCTCTCTCTCTCTCTCTCTCTTTCTCTCTCTCTCTCTCTCTCTCTCTCTCTCTCTCTCTCTCTCGTGTCTCATTTCTTCTCGTTTATCTTCCTTCTCCACCTCTTATCTGTGCCTCTCTCTCTCCTCTCTCTCTCTCTCTCTCTCTCTCTTGTGTCTCATCTCTTCTCGTTTATCTTCCTTCTCCACCTCTTATCTGTGCCTCTCTCTCTCTCTCTCTCTCTCTCTCTCTCTCTCCCCTCCTCCTCCTCCTCCTCCTCCTCCTCCTCCCTCCTCCTCCTCCTTCCCTCTCCCCCCCCCGTCTCTTCTCCTTCCCTCTCGAGATACCGGATTTTTCATCAAGGTGTTAATCTGTGTTTTCCGTTTTTTGGCAGAGTTGTTAATTCGTGTTTTCTGCGTGAGCCGTAGCTAGTCACAAAACACTGTCTCATTTCCAGTCTTATTATTGCTCTCGAAGAAAGACATACAGACGTAAGCCCTTCTCTCTCTCTCTCTCTCTCTCTCTCTCTCTCTCTCCTTTTCTCTTCTCTTCTCTCTTTCTCCTCTCCTATTCGCTTCTCTTCTCTTCTCTCTTTCTCCTCTCTCCTCTTCTATTCTCTCTCTCTCTCTCTCTCTCTCTCTCTCTCTCCTTTTCTCTTCTCTTCTCTCTTTCTCCTCTCCTATTCGCTTCTCTTCTCTTCTCTCTTTCTCCTCTCTCCTCTTCTATTCTCTCTCTCTCTCTCTCTCTCTCTCTCTCTCTCTCTCTCCCTGCTAATGTTATTACTCGAAAAGGCCACTCGCTTTAACGCGTCTGACGAGGGGGGGGGAGTTCATACCTGTTGGGGGTTGTTGGGGCGGGAGGTGTTTGGGGGGGCTGGGAGATATGTCCAGGAACCGTGTGGATGATGTATTATGAACCCTTGTTGACAGTTGATATGTAATTGTCTGTATCGTATCTTTCGATAAACTATATAGTTAAAAACACGAGGGCCGCTTAATATTGGTATTTTACAATATAATTGTACTTGTAATAATAGCAAATAATTGAAAAAAAAAATGTCCGGTAATAATGGTAATTTTTTTTCTTTTTACGAAGGTAAATTTTACAGTATAGTCGTACTTGTAATATTAGTATATAATTGAAAAAAGTTGGAGTAATATTGGTATTTTTCTCTTGTTATTACGAAGGTA
>NC_090730.1:1513679-1518679 GCF_036898095.1 Palaemon carinicauda | reverse complement strand
TTTTTGGTATCATGGAGTTTCTTTTAAAGGGGTTATTCACTTAATTTCACGTGTAGATAACGTGGACGTGTCAGCGTCATTCACTTTAGAAAGTAAATGTATTGTTTTTTATATTATTATTATTATTATTATTATTATTATTATTATTATTATTATTATTATTATTATTATTATTATTATTAGCTATGCTATAACCCTAGTTAGAAAATCAAGATGCTATGAGCATAAGGGCTCCAAGGGGGAAAGTATCCCAGTGAGGAAAGGAAATAAGGAAATAGATTATCGTTATCACTAGCTAAGCTACAACCCTAGTTAGAAAAACAAGATGCTATAAGCATCAGGGCTCCAACAGGGAAAATTAGACTAGTCAGGAAAGGAAACAAGGAAATATATTATTATTATTACTTGCTAAGCTACAACGCTAATTGGAAAAGCAGGATGCTATAAACCCAAGGGCTCCAGCAAGGGAAATAGCCCAGTGAGGAAAGGAAATAAGAAAATAGTAGTATACATACAGTATATTGGGCTTATAGTTTGCTGTATATCCAACTAGGGATGTAGCTTAGCAAGCAATAATAATATATATGAGTGTATTCATTACTTATATACACTATATATATACTGTAAATTTATTATTTGTTTCCTTGTTTCCTTTCCTCACTGGACTAATTTCCCTGTTGAACCCCTTGGGCTTGTAGTATCCAGCTTTTCCAATTAGGGTTGTAGTTTAGCAAGCAGTAATTATTTATATGAGTGTCTGTATTCAGTACATATATACACTGTATATACTGTATAACTGTATACCATTTTTTTCCTTATTTCCTTTTCTCGCTGGGCTATTTTCCTTGGTGGACCCCTCGGGCTTATAACATCCTGCTTTTCCAACTATGATTGTAGCTTAGCGAGCAATAATGATATACTTGAGTGTGTGTATTCAGTAAATGATATATACATGAAATATGCATACACTATACTGTATGTATACTATTTTTTTCCTTTTTTCCGTTCCTTACTAGGCTATATTCCTTGTTGGAGGCCTTGAGCTTATAACATCCTGCTCTTCCAACTAGGGTTGTAGCTTTGTAAGTAATAATATATATATATATGTATATATATATATATATATATATATATATATATATATATATATGAGTGCGTGTATTCAGTACTTATATACTGTATATACTGTATATATACTAATTTTTTCCTTATTTCCTTTCCTAATTGGGCTATTTTCCTTGTTGGAGCCTTTGGGCTTATC
The DNA here is from genome assembly GCF_036898095.1 of Palaemon carinicauda. NCBI lineage: Eukaryota > Metazoa > Arthropoda > Malacostraca > Decapoda > Palaemonidae > Palaemon > Palaemon carinicauda. The sequence continues at coordinate 1,517,418 of NC_090730.1, read as the reverse complement.
GTATCTGGTTTTTCCCATTAGGGTAGTTTAGCGAGCAATAATAATACATATGAATGTGTGTATTCAGTACTTATATACACTATATATTGTATATATACTATTTATTTCCTCATTTCCTTTCCTCACTGGACTATTTTCCTTGGTGGAGCCTTTGGGCTTATAGCATTTTGCTTATCCAACTAGGGTTGTAGCTTAGCAAGTAATAATAATATATAAGAGTGTGTATTCAGTGCTTATATACACTATATATACTGTATATATTTTTTTCCTTATTCCCTTTCCTCACTGGGCCACGTTCCTTGGAGCCCTTGGGCTTATAACATCCTGCCTATCCAACTAGGGTTGTAGCTTAGCAAGCAATAATATAGTGAATGTGTGTATTCAGTACATACAATTTCAAGCATGACTTTGTTCCTGTCCACATCCATACATTCCAGAAACCTCAACATAGGCATGTATGCAGCAATTCCCTCTGAAGCGTATTGGCTACTAACAGTCATTTTTACTTACCTCTGACACCAGGGGGACTGCAAGTGATATCGGATGGGACAGCCTCATTAGTAAATTCTCAGGTGTTGTAGGCAAACGTGTCATTTTGAACTTCACTGCTCCCCGAGCTATTTACGCGTATATGGGGCAATTAGTCTCTTGCTATTGCTACTGGGGGGCAAGGGGGTTTGGGGGGGGGGGTGAATTAGTTGGTTATTTTTTTCTAAATATTCAGCTGGTGCGTATATTGGGGTGGGGGTGGAGGGTAGCATTCGAATGTCCATTATCGTTAAGGGTTAATTGCGGTTTGAAGGACGTCAATAAATTGCACCTGAAAAATCGTGTTAGATTATTGAATTATTTTTTCTTTTTCTTAATGTGGTGTCATTTTGTAATTGGTGGGGTTGAGCTGAGAGTTTGAGACAGATAGAAAGACAGAGTTTTTTTCTTAGTGCGTCGTTTTGTGGTTTTTGAAAAAGATCGACAGGTTTTTTAAAATTTTTCTTATTGTGTCATTTTGTCATTGTCGAGGAAGACAGAAAGTCGGAGTTTTTTTTTCTTATTGTGTCATTTTGTCATTGTCGAGAGAGACAATTAGACAGAAAGACAGACGGGTTTTTTCTTGATATAGTATCATTTTGTGATTGTTGAAAAAGACGGAAAGACAGATTTTTTCTTCATAAAGTGTCACCTTATGATTGTCGAGACAGACAATTAGACAGAAAGACATATCTTTTTCTTGATATCACAATTTTCTAATTGTCAAGCCAGACAATGAGACAGAAAGACATATCATTTTCTTAATAGGACAATTTTCTGATTTTCAAATCAGACAATTAAACAGAAAGACATATATTTTTCTTAATAGGACAATTTTCTAATTGTCAAGCCAGACAATTAGACAGAAAGACATATATATTTCTTAATAGGACAATTTTCTGATTGTCAAGCCAAACAATTAGACAGAAAGACATATCATTTTTTAATAGGACAATTTTCTGATTGTCAAGCCAAGCAATTAGACAGAAAGACATGTCATTTTTTTTAATAGGACAATTTTCTGATTGTCAAGCCAAACAATTAGACAGAAAGACATATATTTCTTAATAGGACAATTTTCTGATTTTCAACCCAGACAATTAGACAGAAAGACATATATTTCTTAATAGGACAATTTTCTGATTGTCAAGCCAAACAATTAGACAGAAAGACATGTCATTTTTTTAATAGGACAATTTTCTGATTGTCAAGCCAGACAATTAGACAGAAAGACATATATTTCTTAATAGGACAATTTTCTGATTTTCAACCCAGACAATTAGACAGAAAGACATATATTTTCCTTAATAGGACAATTTTCTAATTGTCAAGCCAGACAATTAGACAGAAAGACATATCATTTTCTCAATATTACAATTTTATGATTTTCAAGCCAGACAGTTAGACAGAAAGATATATCATTTTCTTAATAGGACAATTTTCTGATTTTCAAATCAGACAATTAGACAGAAAGACATATATTTTTCTTAATAGGACAATTTTCTAATTGTCAAGCCAGACAATTAGACAGAAAGACATATATTTTTCTTAATAGGACAATTTTCTGATTGTCAAGCCAAACAATTAGACAGTAAGACATATAATTTTTTTAATAGGACAATTTTCTGATTTTCAAGCCAGACAATTAGACAGGAAGACATATCTTTTTCTCAATATTACAATTTTCTGATTTTCAAGCCAGACAGTTAGACAGAAAGACATATCATTTTCTTAATAGGACAATTTTCTGATTTTCAAATCAGACAATTAAACAGAAAGACATATATTTTTCTTAATAGGACAATTTTCTAATTGTCAAGCCAGACAATTAGACAGAAAGACATATCATTTTCTCAATAGGACAAATTTCTGATTGTCAAGCCAAACAATTAGACAGAAAGACATATCATTTTTTTTAATAGGACAATTTTCTGATTTTCAAGCCAGACAATTAGACAGGAAGACATATCTTTTTCTCAATATTACAATTTTCTAATTGTCAAGCCAGACAATTAGACAGAAAGACATATATATTTCTTAATAGGACAATTTTCTGATTTTCAAGCCAGACAGTTAGACAGATAAACAGATATTTCTTAATATGATGTCATTTTGTGATTAGCTAAACAGACCAGAAGGTTCAAGCGAACAAGATTTACATATTGTTACATATACTTGAACTGTTGACATTCTTGTGTTTGTTATCGTTATTAAAATATTATTTTATCCTGTTTTAATGTATTTGTTATTGCGTATTAGCATACAGAGACTCGTTGACTGTATAAGGTCAAGTAAGGTCAAGGCCATTAAAGAAGAGAATAGGAGTGACCTTATAATTACTCTATTATTATTATTATTAATATTGTTATTATTACTTGCTAAGCTACAACCCTAGTTGGAAAAGCAGGATGCTATAAGCCCAAGTGCTCCAACAGGGAAAATAGTCCAGTGAGGAAATGAAACGAGGAAAAATACAATATTTTAAAAACAGTAACAACATTAAGATATTTTCTAATTAAAGTATATAAACTTAACAAAACAAGAGGAAGAGAAATAAGATAGATAGATGGAGAAATAAGATATATATATATATATATATATATATATATATATATATATATATATATATATATATATATATATATATATATATATATATATATATATATATATATGTGTGTGTGTGTGTGTGTAAACTCTTGTGTTTTAATAAATTTCCAAAATGCTAGCACGCGCGCAGCAGGTGAGGTGCGGTAAGGGGGCTTTCCCCCCCCCAGGAAAGGGGCCCTTGGAGGAGGGGGGTGTGTAAGGGACATTCATCAAACCAGCCTATTGGCCACTTTTGTCAGTCGTTGCAATTGTTTGTCAATTTCCATTTGCATAACGCCGGTTTTGGAAAAAAAGTAGAGTATTCGAGTATGCAATGCATTTCGAATTGTCTGTATATACTTTTTTTTCTTTTTCTTTTTTCTTTTTTTTTGTGTGTGTGTAGTTATGTAGTTCTGACAACGGCCACCACCACCTGGGTGGCGCTCTTGTACCTTCTAGTTCTGGCATCGGCCACCACCACCTGGGTGGCGCTCTTGTACCTTCTAGTTCTGGCATCGGCCACCACCACCTGGGTGGCGCTCTTGTACCTTCTAGTTCTGGCAACGGCCACCACCACCTGGGTGGCGCTCTTGTACCTTCTAGTTCTGGCATCGGCCACCAC
>NC_090730.1:1495655-1513179 GCF_036898095.1 Palaemon carinicauda | reverse complement strand
CTTAACAAGTACTACTACTACTACTACTACTACTACTACTACTACTAATAATAATAATAATAATAATAATAATAATAATAATAATAACAACAACAACAACAACTAGCAGGGAGAACAAAACGACTCTGTTAAGGAATTATTTAATTTTCAATTTATTTTTATCTTATTACTTTGCTTCTTACGCTTGAAACATTAAACATAAATTAGGTTGAAACATGACGTCATTGCTCCATGTCCAATGCCATGAGCCTGTCCCATGACGCCATTGCTCCACAGCGAATAGTCATGAGCCTGACACATGACATTGCTGCCCCTTGGCCAATAGTCATGAGCCTGACACATGACGTCACTGCTCTATTGCCTATGATCATGAGCTTGACACATGACGTCATTGCTCCACAGCCAATAGTAATGAGCCTGTCACATGACATCATTGTTCCTTGGCCAATAGCCATGAGCCTGACATATGACGACATTGCCTGGTGGTCTGCTGCACCGGGATTCAGGTCCTGCTTAAGCTCAATAGTTTATTGTAGTGTTTGCAACCTCACTATCCTTGTGAGTTAAGGATGGTGGTTTGGAGGGGGCCTATATATCTACCTGATGAGCTCTCAGCAGCCATTGCCTGGCCCTCCCTGGTCCTAGCTTGGGTAGAGAGGGGGTTTAGTCCACTGATCATATGGATATATGGTCAGTTTCTTTGGGAATTTTCACTGCACTGTCCCTTGCCTCTGTCATTCATGAGTGACATTTTAAACCGAGTTAGGTCCTACATTGCCACATATCTTAGGTCGTCTTGGGTAGCCGAGAGTACTGAGGATAAGTAGGTATTGTTCTGCTGACTCTCATCTTAATTTGTTATCCAAAACCTTATGGTTAATTAAACTTCTTATTCGAAATCCTCATATTGATCTCTGGCACCATCATTCAGTTAGTTCTTAATATATGTTGCATATAATTTTTCATAACTCTGACCATGCTTAGCATTCAGATCTTCCCAGACTACCATCTTGTACGCAGTACTAAGTATGTAGTTAATTCTAACAGCCTTGCCTTCTCCATCATAAGGTTCAACACTACACCAGTATTCTAGGAAGCATTATTCCAGCTGTGACAAGATCATGGAAAGATCTCCATAATCTCACAGTCGAATCTGTGGAACTTCAGAGGTCGTAAACTTTCACCAAATGTTTTTATGTTGAACATGTTGATATAAGTTCTCTTCATAGTTATTAAATGGCAGATCTATTTTAACATCGTTACTGATCTTAAAATATTTGGTATTTTCAATTCATTACTTTTTATATGCTCTTTAATTATTTCCTTTCTTCTCTGGGCTACTTTCTATGTTGGAGTCCTAGGGATTGTCGCATTCTGCTTTTCCAACTAAGGTTGTAACTTAGCTACGAATAACAACAACAACAATGATAATAGTGGTAAAAAATTATCATACTAAGGTACTCCGGGATTGCAGTATAAGGACAGACAGGGTGATACAAGCACATCGGCCAGATATCACCCACAGATATGAGTCGTTCCCACGCCTCAACATAACAATTAATCCCTGAAAGTTTCACAACCCTTTGAGTAAAATTGTGACCAGGAAGTTGTTCAAAGACAAACAGGGGCGAAAAACATAATCTCCTCCCAACTTCGTGGGCGGAGGTAATAATATTACACAGACTCCATGATGACCATTTTGCCATAAATCCCAAGGCGATATATAACACTAAAGTTAACTTGCTATTTTGATTACCCTCGTGGTGGGTAAGCATCTGTCTGCTCTTAGAATGTTTAGCGTTCTCTACGGGTAACTCTCTCTCTCTCTCTCTCTCTCTCTCTCTCTCTCTCTCTCTCTCTCTCTCTCTCTCTCCTCTCTCTCTCTCTCTCAAAATCTTTTGATTAGGCATATTTGTTCATTATTATAATTTATTGTTCTCTAAAGTTAATTCATCTCTCTCTCTCTCTCACTCTCTCTCTCAAAAACTTATGGTCATTAGACAGATTTGTTCGTTATTTTAATTTATCATTTTCTAAAGGCAATTCTCTCTCTCTCTCTCTCTCTCTCTCTCTCTCTCTCTCTCTCTCTCTCTCTCTCTCTCTCTCTCTCTGTCTTCTCCTCTCTCTCTCTCCTCTCTCTCTCATCTCTCTCTCTCTCAAAATCATATGGTTATAATACGGATTTGTTCGTTATTTTAATTTATCATTCTCTAAAGGCAACTCTCTCTCTCTCTCTCTCTCTCTCTCTCCTCTCTCTCTCTCTCTCTCTCTCTCTCTCTCTCTCTCTCTCTCTCTCAACTATACAGAATTTTTCTATTTTAATTTACCGTTCTTGAAGGTAACTCTCTCTCTCTCTCTCTCTCTCTCTCTCTCTCTCTCTCTCTTCTCTCTCTCTCTCTCTCTCTCTCTCTCTCCACACACAAGCAACATGCAATGGAAGACGAGCGTTCCCTTCCTCGCCCGTAATAGAGTGAAGCGCCTGTAGCCCGTTCCGACGTTAAAACGAAGACAGGTCGTAAACCGGGTAAATGTCTCCTTTCATTCTGAAGACCCCTTTTGATTTTAACGTTTGGGCATTCTTTCGTGTATAGTTTCTGTGTTCCCTCCACGGCCGGATGCCCTTCATGTGGCAAGAACGGCGTGAACATCCCGTGTTTACATCCTGACCACGCCCTCTCCATATTCGCTGTGTCTTCTTCGGGGGAATATTTTTTTTTTTCTCTCAATCTTCTTCTTCTTATGACCATTAAGAAAGTTCTTCTTGAATGGTGCAGAGCCCGTGACTTTGACAGGGAGATTCTCACCCTTGAGAAGTTCGGTCTTTTTTTATTTTTTTTTTTTTAACTTTATTCTCCGGGAAAGTATGTTGACCTTATCTCGTTTCATTTTATGAAAATAAATAATTGATATTGATGAAATCATTAGAGTTGTTATCATTATTAAAATTTATAAAATAATAATAATAATAATAATTATCATTATTTTGATATATTACAATAATCAAAATAATTGATATTGCTGGAATCATTAAAATTATTATCATTATTAAAATTTATAAAATAAAAATAATAATAATAATAATAATAATAATAATAATAATAATAATAATAATAATAATTATCATTATTTCAATATATTACAATAATCAAAATAATTGATATTGCTGGAATCATTAAAATTATTATCATTATTAAAATTTATAAAATAATAAAAATAATAATAATAATAATAATAATAATAATAATAATAATTATCATTATTTTAATATATTACAATAATCAAAATGATTGATATGATTGAAATCATTAGAGTTATTATCATTATTAAAATTTATAAAATAATAATAATAATAATAATAATAATAATAATTATTATCATTATTTTAATATATTACAATAATTAAAATAATTGATATTGCTGGAATCATTAAAATTATCATTATTAAAATTTATAAAATAATAAAAATAAAAATAATAATAATAATAACAATAATAATTATCATCATTTTAATATATTACAATAATTAAAATAATTCATATTGCTGGAATCATTAAAATTATCATTATTAAAATTTATAAAATAATAAAAATAATAATAATAATTATCATTATTTTAATATATTACAATAATCAAAATGATTGATATGACTGAAATCATTAGAGTTATTATCATTATTAAAATTTATAAATATAATAATAATAATAATAATAATAATAATAATTATTATCATTATTTTAATATATTACAATAATCAAAATAATTGACATTGCTGGAATCATTAAAATTATTATCATTATTAAAATTTATAAAATAATAATAATAATAATAATAATAATAATAATAACAAAAATAATTACCATCATTTTAATATATTACAATAATTAAAATAATTGATATTGCTGGAATCATTAAAATTACCATTATTAAAATTCATAAAATAATAAAAATAATAATAATAATAATAATAATAATAATAATAATAATAATTATTATTATTATCATTATTTTAATATATTACAATAATCAAAATAATTGACATTGCTGGAATCATTAAAATTATTATCATTATTAAAATTTATAAAATAATAATAATAATAATAATAATAATAATAATAATAATAATAACAATAATAATAACCATCATTTTAATCTATTACAATAATTAAAATAATTCATATTGCTGGAATTATTGAAATTATCATTATTAAAATTTATAAAATAATAATAATAATTTTATCATTATTTCAATATATTACCTTTATAATCAATTAATCATAACCTCAAGTTGAGATTATTATCAAAATTCTAACGATGTTCTTTCCAAAATAGGTCTACTATATACTGGAAATTGGACAGAGATTTTACTTGAATCAAGTGGATATAAACATCCTATTTCTTTCGCAATTTTAGAGACATGTTATCATACTTAACATTTTATAAAAAGAAAATAATATATTGTTTGTAAATCCTGTCACGCAGTTCGTTACTTGTTGGTGATACATATCTCTATTGATACATAATTTTGCTAATTAAACCGTTTCCCCACTCGTATAGTAAGTCTCTCTCTCGAGATTATATATATATATATATATATATATATATATATATATATATATATATATAATATATATATATATATATATACGTGTGTGTATGTATATATGTATGTATATATATATGTATGTATATATATATATATATATATATATATATATATATATATATATATATATATATATATATATATATTAGTTGGAAAAGCAAGATTCTATAAGAGCATCAACAGATAAGTTCAGAAGTCACGAGTCATATATATATATATATATATATATATATATATATATATATATATATATATATATATATATATATATATATATATATATATATACACATACATATATATATGTCAAACACCTGTTTCGACGGTCATTAATCTAGATATGAGAAATATCTTTGTATTTACAATTAACTATCTTCTTGTGCTCTGATTATAATTAACTTCTATACAAAAATATGTATATAATTATATATATATATATATATATATATCTATATATATATATATATATATATATATATATATATATATATATATATATATATATACTAATGCACGTGACCAGTTAAAAATGAGGACTGAATATTAAATTGTACTGTACCATCATAATACAAGCTCTTATAAATACAATTTCTTATTCTTTTTTCCTTCTCTCTCTCTCTCTCTCTCTCTCTCCTCTCTCTCTCTCTCTCTCTCTCTCTCTCTCTCTCTCTCTCTCAACCTTCTTTCCTTGTCCCTTCCGTCATACCCAACAGGACACCCATAACTGACCCCCCACCCCCTCCCCCCACCCACCTCCGGACTGTGACGATCAAGGACAATAGTTCGCACACCTTTTAAGATACGGCTGAGAAATGGATGCTCGCGCCCGCGGCGGATGACATCCATCACAAGACTGACCACCAATGGCCAGGGGAATCTTTCTCTCTAGCGGCCGTGCCATGCAAATGTAGGTCCAGGAAACACCAACAGAAAATTACGAGGAAGTTCACAAAAGGGATGCCGTGAGAAATGGAGGATGGAAGGGGCCGAATCCAGGAGGGAGAATTAACACATATCTATGATTAGATATCACTGCTCACAACCCTCCCCCATCCTATCCCATACGAACCATATACAGACCTCAGGGGCTATCCCCCACCCCCCAAGTATCCTTCAACTATTACTAAGTCCGCGTCGTCTTATTGACCACTATTCAATTCTGGTCTAAAGGAGAGGATGAGTTCAAGGAAGAGAAGGAGAGGGAGAGAGAGTTCATGAATGAATGACAGGAACCCAAAGTTAAAGAAGGAAGCTCTTGCCCCCCCACCCCCCCAACTCCCACAGTCGTGCCTTTTCCTTGCGAGGTATTACATGGTCCGCAAGCATTGTTGCTTTACGATGAGAATCGAAGGAAGCTGTCGATTGTTAATCAGAATCAATACAATGTGAGAAGGATCTTAAATAAAAGATATTTTCTTTTCGCCTAATGACGCAAGCGATCTATATTCCAAGAGACCTTTCAGGTTTGATATTGGATATTCAGCAATGCTCTCGTTATATGTATGTATGTATGTATGTATGTATGTATGTATGTATGATAAGTCAAAATGAGAGCTAACCAGGTAAAACTCCTCATTTACTTTGCTTACTATATTCAAATTTTTTTAGTGAGGCAGATTTGCACCGACTCGCAGGGGTGCCCTTTTAGCTGGGATAAGTTTCCTGAACGATGATTGGTTGGACAAGATAATTCTAACCAATCAGATAGCAGGAAACTTTTCCGAGCTAAAAGGGCACCGCAGCGAGTCCGTGCAAATCTGCCTCATTAAAAAAATTGAGTATAGTCCACTACAGTACAGATGCCTCAGACATGTCTTTCCACTTGCGTCTGTTTATGGTCTTTCTGTGCCAGTTTACATCCGCAAACTTTCTTGGTTCGTCGAACCATCGTCTTCTCTTCCTTCCCCTGCTTCATTTGCAATCTCTAGGGACACATTCTGTTATTCTTAATGTCCATCTATTATCAGTGATTCTCATCAAATTTTTCCCCCATGTTCATTATTATTATTAATATTATTATTATTATCATTATTATTATTCTAACCAATCAGATAGCAGGAAACCTTTCCATGCTAAAAGGGCACAGCTGTGAGTCGGTGCAAATGCGCCTCATAAAAAAAATGAGTATAGATGTACGTATGCATTTATGATACATTAAAATGGAAGCTAAATAAGCAAAACTAAATGCATGCACAATATGTATGTATGTATCATATTCAAAATGCAAGCTTAATAATTAAAACTTGCTACATACTATACATAAGCTTCCAGCTATCTATAGGAATGTATATAAATATAGAGTAAAAAATGCAAACTAAATTCATGCAGCTTTATAACTGAAATACATAAGATACACTAGCTAGTTATTTTGAGCAAAGAAAGAAGAAGAACATTTGCAGAACTAAACTTCTATGATATTAAAATATATTTCTGTTTTAGAACTAACTATTAAACCTAGTATCTACCAGAAAATAAACAGAAATTGTCTGCATTTGACCTACATCACTTGCAATATTAACAACCAACTGAAAACCTTTTACAAAAGGGTTCCACATAAACTTTGGGATTCAGCAAAATCATTTCATAACAACAACAACAACAACAATAACAACATGTTTACTTCACAATTTTACACGAGACTAAATAATTAATAAGAAAAATTGGCGACAATTACAGTAATTGGCTGTATATAAATACATGGAGTGATTACAATTGCCGGTGAAATGTTCAAAACAAATATTTTTTTCTGTCATGGGTCATACAGTTAGAGCAAAGAAGAAATGAAAAGCTCCAAACAAACTGACGGAAAGGCAAACCCATACAAAGTAGAGAATACTTCAAAGAGGAAAGAAAACTACCAAGGGGAAAGAAGATTTCCAAGAGGAAATAGTGACTATTGTCTACTACGATTCCTCCACCATCATCATCATAATGAGTTCCTGGTCAGTGGTCAACTGAGGGAGGCAGCTGCCAAACCAGAGTAACTCAATTCCTCTGAAGTTTATAATGGTAGATTACCAGATGTTTTAGAACTATCAAAAACAATATATTTCGAACATTAAACTTTCTTCTCGTTATTAATTATGAATCATGTAATTCTAAAAAGAAGATTGATCTTTGTTTTTCCTCCGGACCTAATTTCACCATCGTCAATTTACAGAGTAAACAAGTTTATTAAAATCAAACTTTACGTTGAAAGAAAATAACGATATTTTACTAGTGATTATTTGTAGAGAGAGTTAAAATAAAACAAATCACTAAGGATATATATATATATATATATATATATATATATATATATATATATATATATATATATATATATATATATATATGTGTGTGTGTGTGTGTGTGTGTATGTATATATATATATATATATATATATATATATATATATATATATATATATATATATATATATATATATATATATATATATATCTATATCTATCTATCTATATATATATATATATATATAGATATATATATATATATATATATATATATATATATATATATATCTATATATATATATATATATATATATATATATATATATAATATATCTATATATATATATACATATATATATATATATATATATATATATATATATATATATATATATATATATATATATATATATATATATATATATATATATATATATATATATGGTGATAAAGGAGTTTCAAATTTATGAAAAATAAAATAAGTTCATGAAAAAAAACAAGAAACTGAAAAAAAAGAGAGAGACAAGTCTATTGATAACAAAAGTAAACTGTTGGGGACAGTCTAAAAATAATCTTACGATAAACACTGATACAATGACCAATAAAGGTTTAAAGGTTTAAAGGCCTCTCATGAATGGCAGTCAAGGGACAGTGACACGGACCTATCAACCAGAACAATGTCCCAGAGCCCGACCATATATACATATGATCAGCAACCAAGCCCCCTCTCCACCAAAAGCTAGATCCAAAGAGGGCCAGGCAATGGCTGCTGATGACTCAGCAGATAGACCTACAGTATATGGTCCCCGAAACCTTCCATCCTTGGCTCACAAGGATGGTGAGGTTGCAGCCACCAAAGGAAATAACAAGTTTGAGCGGGACTCGAACCCCAGTCAGGGACGTTACCAAATAGGTTTCCCTTTGAATTATAATTGAGGCTAAGAATCTCAAAAATGATAGAGTTTACATCTGAAATTATTGTATTTTTGTATCTTATTGTATTTTACACTTTATTCAAACAAGGTGTTGATGCTATACAATACACTCAGTAAGACTTAAATAATTTCTGATTATCCTCTCCTCTTGAAATGTCGCCAAATATTACAATCGAGTAATCAATTTGCTACATCTTAGGTATTCCACATTGCCGTTGACAATTTAAATAAAATGACAGGTAAAGAGAGATTATAAGATTTTAAGAGATTACTCAAGTGCCATATGTGGACGAGATCATAGTGAGGGGTAGATGGAGATGGTTTGATCATGCTCTTCGCACTCCTCAAGAGAGATGAGTTCACTAAACGTTTAACTGGGCTCCACAAGGCACTAGAAGAATTAGAAGAACCAGGCCTACATGGCTGAGGACTATGGAACGTGAAGCAGGAGATAATGAGTGGGGAAGTATTGAATTAAAAGCTCAAGATAGAGACGACTGGCGAAATCAAATCGAGGCCCTTTGTGTCAATAGGCGTAGGAGAAGATGATGATGGTGATGGTGATGATGATGATGATGATGATAATTAAAGATTAAAGAAATACCCAAGGAAATCTCATAAATTTTATGGAAACGATGAAGGAACGAGTAAAATTAGGTAATAACAAAGAAAAAGAGAAAGACTTACAATAAAGAGTATTTCAAGTTGAGAGGAAAAAAAAAAACATTAATGCGTGACACGAGAGAGAGAGAGAGAGAGAGAGAGAGAGAGAGAGAGAGAGAGAGAGAGAGAGAGAGAGAGAGAGAGAGAGAGAGAGAGAAGGCAAAAACAGGAAAAGCCTAAAGATAAGACTATAAAAAATAGAAGGAAAAACGAAGAAGAATATAGGAGAGTAAAGGGAAAAGGGAGGAGATAAGAGACAGGAAAGAAAACAAGTAGCAAGACAAACAGAATAGGTTAAGCGATAGAAAAGATAAGATGGAAGATATAAAAGAGGGAAAAGAGGGAAAAAATTTAGGAAAATGGAAAAGTACCGAAACAGAATGGGGGAGTGGAGAGGGATGGGGGGAAGGAGTCTTGAGGTGAAGGAATGAGTCTGGGGGAGGGGGAGGGGATGGGGAGGGGAGATAAGAGAGAAAATAAAATATTTAGGAAAATGGAAAAGTATCAAAAACAGAATGGGTAGGGGAGGAGAGGGAAGGGAAGGAGTCTTGAGGTGGAGGAATGAGTCTGGGGGGGAGGAATGGGGGAGGGGGGATGGGGAGGGGAGATAAGAGAGAAAAGAAAAAAATTAGGAAAATGAAAAAGTACCAAAAACAGAATGGGTAGGGGAGGAGAGGAAAGGGAAGGAGTCTTGAGGTGAAGGGATGAGTCTGGTGTAGGGGGAGGGGGGAGAGGGGGGGAGGGGAAGGGTGAGAGGGAGGGGGTATGACTGACCATCTCAAGGCGTCTTTGTGCAACATGCAAATCAGGTAATCGTGAGCTACGAGCGACCATTGTACACCACGGAGGGCCGTCATGCAGTCACGGTTGGATTTATGGCAAGGGAGGGGGGGAGGGAGGGGGGGAGGGAGGGAGTGAAGGGAGGTGGAGGGATTTATGGAGGAAAAGAAAAGGAGAGAGAGAGAGAGAGAGAGACGATTTTGTCTGGGAAAAGACGCCCAGGGATGAAAATGACGGCCGAAGAATAAAGGAAAATATATATACATAAAGACTGAGGGACAGGGATGAAGTGATGAAAAACGAGCTCACAGATGATGAGCGAGATGAGAACATGGGCGAAATATGACCGAGAGAGAGAGAGAGAGAGAGAGAGAGAGAGAGAGAGAGAGAGAGAGAGAGAAGAGAGAGAGAGAGAGAGAGAGAGAGAGAGAGAGAGAGAGAGAGAGAAATTCACTATGATAAATTTGACATATTTTGCTTATTACGAAAACACTAAATTTAAATTGGTGTATTAATAAAATATATTTATAATCACAATGAGAGAAAAAAAAAAAGAGAGAGAGAGAGAGAGAGAGAGAGAGAGAGAGAGAGAGAGAGAGGAGAGAGAGAGAGAGAGAGAGAGAGAGAGAGAGAGAGAGAGAGAGAGAAATTCACTACGGTAAATTAAACATATTTTGCTTATTACGAAAGCACTAAATTCAAATTGCTGTATCAATATAATATATTTATAATCACAATGAGAGAGAGAGAGAGAGAGAGAGAGAGAGAGAGAGAGAGAGAGAGAGAGAGAGAGAGAGAGAGAGAGAGAGAGATAAATTCAAAATATTTTGTTTATTACGAAAACAGTAAAATTAAAATATATTAATAAAATGTATTAATAATTACAATGAAATGATAGAACGATATAACTGCAATAAATCAGGGTCTTAAGAGAATACTGTGACGGTGCCGAGTGAGGGTTGTGAACTCAAAGGCAGGATGCAATCAACTGAGTTGTTTATTAAGGAACACTCTTCTTTATATACAAAACCTCAAGGCAACAGGACATGACCTGCTCGAGAGACAGACAATATTACAGAGCAAAACGGAGACATGATCATTCAGGTTCTTCTTAGTGCGAGGGAAGAGCGCAGATACAAGCATAATATATACAAAATAATTCCCCCCCTAAAAATGACATACCGTACATGTTAAATAGGGCGCCCTGATCTAGAGAGGCGAACTGTAGGCGGGTCATCTGGCAGAAGATAAGCAGGTTTTAGACGATCAATGGAGACTCAGTCTTCTTTGCCCCGAATGTTTAGTATGAATACTTTCGGACTGCGTCGGATCACAAGGAAAGGGCCCGTATAAGGGGGCGTTAGTGGTGGCTTGCTAGTGTCGTTGCGCAGGAAGACGTGCGTTGCAGAGGGCAAGTCTGTTGCTATGTGATGCTTCGCTGGGGGCTTGTAAGTCTGGCGGCACTGAGTAAATTTTCCCACGACGTGACGTATGCGCTGGAGATCGTCGGAGGAGGTTGTAGAAGGAAAAAATTCGGCAGGGACGACCAACGGGTCGCCATACACCATTTCAGCTGCCGAGACGTCGAGGGCGTCTTTAGGAGTGGTCCTTAGTCCAAGGAGGACCCAGGGAAGCTGAGTAAACCAATTGCAATCCTTGCAGCGGGACATCAAAGCTGCTTTGAGGGTGCGATGAAAACGTTCAACCATTCCACTGGCAGCGGGGTTGTAGGCCGTTGTCTGATGTAGGGTGATGCCCAGGAGATTCGCTAATGACGTCCACAATTGAGAAGTGAAAGTGGTTCCCTTGTCAGAAGTAATATGCTCAGGGATACCGAATCTTGAAATCCATCCAGAGAGTAAGGCAGATGTACATGAGGCGGACGTTGCAGTTTCCATGGGAATGGCTTCAGGCCAACGAGTGGAGCGGTCGATGACGGTAAACAGGTAACGATGTCCTTGTGATGTGGGTAGGGGGCCTACAACGACGACGTGAATGTGTGCGAAACGACGCTGAGGTTGAGGAAAGGTGCCCACTCCTGAATCCGTGTGTCGATGTACTTTGGAAGTTTGGCAAGAAGTACAGGCACGGACCCAATCCTTAGCATCCTTAGAAATGCCGTGCCAAATGAACTTTGCCTTCAGCAGCTGTGCAGTAGAACGGCACGAGGGATGTGAAAGGCTGTGGATGAAATCAAACACCTGTCGGCGCATGGGAGCAGGAATCCAATGTCGTGGTCTACCAGTACTGACGTCACAGAGGAGGGTGGTGTTGGAGTCTTCGAGGGGAAAATCCTCCCAACGGAGGGACGTGCAGGATGTCCTACAAGCTTGATACTCTGGATCCTGTCGTTGGGCTTCAGCCAGGGCGTTGTAATCCAATCCCAGTTGAACGGCAGCCAACGTGTTTCTTGACAGGGCATCGGCAATGGGATTCATTTTCCCAGGGACGTATTGGAGGGTGCAATTGTATTCAGCCATGGCGGAGAGATGTCGGCGTTGACGGGCGGACCAGGAGTCAGACTGTCGAGTGAAGGCGTGCACCAGAGGCATGTGGTCTGTGCGAATGACGAAGGGCGTACCTTCTAAGAAATGGCGAAAGTGACGGACAGCCAAGTGCACCGCCAGCAATTCTCGATCGAAGGTAGAATAACCCGATTCTGCCTTGGACAGTTTTCTGCTGAAGAAGGCCAATGGGCGGGGCGAGCCTTTGACCACCTGCTCGAGTACTGCACCAATAGCAACGTCGCTGGCATTGGTGGAGAGAAGGAGAGGGGCGTGTGGTATAGGAAAAGTGAGAGCCGCAGCAGTTGATAGGGCCTTCTTTGCATTGCAGAAGGCTGCTTCTTGAAGGGGACCCCACTTCAGGTCCTTTGGCTTGCCCTTGAGGGAGGCGTAGAGGGGAGCAAGAGTGGCGGCAATGGTTGGCAGAAAACGGTGATAATAGTTGATCATGCCCAAGAATTCCTGCAGAGCTTTGACGGTCGAGGGCGCGGGGAAGTTCTGAACGGCTGCTACCTTCTCAGGGAGGGGATGGACTCCTTCAGGAGTGATACGGTGCCCTAAGAACGACACTTCGTTGGCGCCAAAGGTACACTTGTCGTACCGGACTACAAGGCCGTTTTGTTGCAGGCGGTCGAGCACGATGCGCTGTGACGGAAGTGTTCCTCTTTTGAGGAGGAGAACACAAGTATGTCGTCCACATAACATACACAGAAAGGGAGGTCCCCTAAGATGCCATCCATGAGACGTTGAAACGTTGGACCCAGCATTACGAAGGCCAAAACAGGAGTAATTGAAGGTGTATGTACCAAACGGAGTGGTGATGGCGGTCTTGGGGATGTCTTCTGGGTTCATAGGCACCTGATAATACCCCTTCAGGAGGTCGAGCGTAGAGAAAACCTTCGCTTTGTGCAGGTAGGAGGTCACGTCAGCAATGTTTGGGAGGGGGTAGTGATCGGGTTCTGTTTGCATGTTCAGGCGCCTGTAATCCCTGCACGGACGGAGGGCGCCGTCTTTCTTCAGAACGATGTGTAAGGGTGACGACCATGGGCTGGAGGCCTTTTGGCAAAGGCCCATTTTCTCCATTTCGGTGAACGTCTGTTTGGCGGCTGCCAATCGTTCCGGTGCCAGACGTCTGAATTTTGCAAAGACTGGGGGTCCCGTCGTCTTGATATGGTGAAAAATACCGTGCTTGGCAGGAACCGTGGGTGTTTGGCGAAGTTCTGGACGGAAAACTTCCGGGTACGACATGAGGAGGTGGGCGTAGGCATCCGTGGGTGCGCTGATGTGGAGAGCGAGGTTAGAGGGGGCGGGTTGAAGAGGTGTCGACAAGTACGAGTCTGCGTTGACCAATCGTCGGTGGGCGACATTGACCAGATGGTGGAAATGAGAGAGGAAATCCGCACCGAGGATTGGCATTGTGACGTCAGCAACAAGAAACTTCCAGTTGAATTTACCGTTTCCGAACGATAATGTGAAGTTCTCGTAACCGTAGGTGGGTATCGCAGATCCGTTGGCAGCTACCAAGCGGACGTCGGCAGATGTAGACAGACTACGTCGTGCCTTGAAGAGTTTCCTTGGCAAAAGAGAACGACAAGCACCCGTGTCTACCAAAAATCGCACGCCCGTTCCTGCATCCTGTAAAAAGAAAAGATTACAAACATGGGGGGCCACAGCCACAAGCAATGGCCTACTTACACGTTTTTTGGCCACTGACAATCCTTGGCACATTTCTTCGCGGTTGCCCCGAATCTGAAGTGGTAGTAGCAAAACTGCGGCGGATGGGAGGTAGTAAGTGGCTGTAGAAGTCGTTCGTTGGGGGCGCGAGCGATTGGTGGGTGGTGGGAGGCTTTGTCGCCGCTTCGGCACGTCACGGGGTAGGCGTGTATGTCCTACAGCATTCATGTCAGCTTCGGTTGACGTTGAATAGGCATCCTCGCCGTCAGGGGTGGAGGCGTTGATGGAGGTCTTGAAGTGGCTGTCCATAAGGGCGTCGGCTTTGGTCATCAAGTCCTTTATGGGTAAACTATCGACATCGGGTATGGCAGCGCGTACAGGTTTGGGTGAACGGCGTATCCAAAGGGCACGAAGTAGGTTCACCTCACGAGGAGAGCCGTCTGCGGCAGGTTAAAGGCGAGCGATACTGGTCATTTCCCTGAGGGCAAGCGAAGCCCTTTGGTCCCCCAACGGTTGTTGCGAGAGCTGAAAAAGCTTTACTATACGGGCGGCTGGCGACGGCGAGTACTGCTGCAGAAGGTATGTTTTGAGGACGTCATACGCTATTGGGGTGTCTCCTTGTTCACAAAGCCAGTCTGATATTTCTGCGAAGGTGTCCTCGGGTATCGCCGCGAGAACATAATCCGCTTTGGAGGTTGAGCGAGTCACGCCCCTGATACGAAACTGGACTTCTGCGCGCTGAAACCAAGCAAACGCCTCTCCGCTGGCGAACGGTGAAAGTTTCAATGGGCGCGGCCGCAGCGCTAACTGCTGTAGTAGAGTCCGGCATAGTACCAACGATGGAGGGGCGAGGGAGGTGGGGGTGGAAGGCAGTGGAGCGAGTCGACTTCCGGGGTCACCAATGTGACGGTGCCGAGTGAGGGTTGTGAACTCAAAGGCAGGATGCAATCAACTGAGTTGTTTATTAAGGAACACTCTTCTTTATATACAAAACCTCAAGGCAACAGGACATAACCTGTTCGAGAGACAGACAATGTTACAGAGCAAAACGGAGACATGATCATTCAGGTTCTTTTTAGTGCGAGGGAAGAGCGCAGATACAAGCATAATATATACAAAATAATTATGTAAAATTGTGTGACACACGGTTGGTACAATACCTATATATGCTCAAAAATTGATTATCATTCAACGAAAACATAACAAAAATAATAACACGGTTTTTTGAAAAACGTTCCCCACATGATAAATATGTGGAAGAGGTCTTCTAATTTTATTTAAGAAACTCTTCTAGGAAAAGGAAAATCCAAATTCTGATCATTGTTCTCTAGTCTTGGGTAGTGTCATAGCCTCTGTACCATGGTCTTCCGCCTCTCTTGCTTGAGGGTATAACCAGGCACACTATTCTGTCGGTTTCCTTCTTTACTTTCCTCCCTGGCCTATTTTCCCTGTTGGAGCCCTTGTGCTTTTAGCACCCTCCTTTTCTAACTAGGGTTGTAGCTTAACTAATAATAATGATAATTCCGGTAGACTTTTTATTTTTATTTTCAAGAGATCAAAATTTTGGAACAAATTTTTTAACAAATTTTTGAACAAACTGATCATGTCAGGTTACGAATTTTCATTAAAAGCGTTCTAGGCATTAATAAATACAAACTTGTATGCATATATCGGCACTAATTTCTATTATAATCAATTCAAAGGTTTAAAGGTCGCTCATGAATAGCAGAGGCAAGTGACAGTTACAGTGCTCTAGAGACTGACCATATACAGTAAATAATAATAATAATAATAATAATGATGATGATGATAATAAAAATGACAATAATAATAATAATAATGATAATAATAATAACAACAACAATAACAATAATAACAATAATAATAATATGATCAGCGACCAAGGGCCCCACCCAAGCTATGACCAGGTTATGGCAGCTGATGATTCAGCAGGAAGACCTATAAGTTTCCCCATAAGAACTTGATTAGGACTCGAACTCCTGTCCAGCATATCGCCAGGCAGGGACGTTTGCCATAAATATCCACATTTTTACCATTAATATCATATTTTTTACCATTAATATCCACATTTTTACCATTAATATATACATTTTTTACCATTAATATCCACATTTTTACCATTAATATCCACATTTTTTCACCATTAATATCCACATTTTTCACCATTAATATCCACATTTTTACCATTAATATCCACATTTTTCACCATTAATATCCACATTTTTTACCATTAATATCCACATTTTTCACCATTAATATCCACATTTTTTACCATTAATATCCACATTTTTACCATTAATATCCACATTTTTTACCATTAATATCCACATTTTTCACCATTAATATCCACATTTTTCACCATTAATATCCACATTTTGCAGATGATCACAAAACGGGCAGATGTGTCAATGAATTCAGAAAGCAAGACATAGAAGATCACGACTTCAAGAAAAACGAAAGAAATGTAAACAAAAGGAAAAAGAAAGAGAAGGAAAGGACACAATACCGCAACGACAGTGAAGTACATTGCATAAATACTTATAAATTCAAATCACAAACAGTTCAAAAGTATTGATTTTAATCTGTGCAAAAAAATACCACAATCTATACTACCTCAACTGTGTATTCGTATATCTAAATGGAATTGTTAAATATACTACAACTTGCATGATCTCTTAGAAATAATATATTTCATAATTAAAAAACACTATACTTAATTTTTCATGCGGTGCATATGCACTGACTCACAGGGATGCCATTTCAGCTCGGAAACGTTTCCTACTAGCTAATTGGTTGGACAAAATCATTCTAACCAATCAGTGACTAGGAAACTTTTCCGAGTTACAAGGGTGCATTTGCACTGACTCACAGGGATGCCAGTTTAGCTCGGAAACGTTTCCTTCTAGCTAATTGGTTGGACAAAATCATTCTAACCAATCAGCCAGTAGGAAACTTTTCCGAGCTAAAAGGGCACCCATGAGAGTTAGTGCAAATGTACATAACAACTGAACAAAAAAATCGCATCTAGAACGTAAAATAAGCAAACCACTAGAAACCGCTGTTTATGAAATATCCACACGCAGCTCGATAAACCTGCTCTAATAATGTATA
>NC_090730.1:1490655-1493155 GCF_036898095.1 Palaemon carinicauda | reverse complement strand
CCGACTCCTCTAAGGATGTCCTTGTGATATCTGCCAAATCCAGAGGCAGGCAACAATGGGCCAGCGTGACCCTAACTCCCATTCCTTTTCCCTCAACTAGAGGCAAGAATGAATTTGGCACGTCGCCCCAAATCCTCCAGCTGCATTCGACGTTTATATTGCAGGAGGACATGCCTATATACGGTGGGGGGGAAATAAAGCGCATGGTTGGGATTTGAAAAGAAAAGAAGAGATCAATGTATTAGGAGTATATTAAGATGGCAATTGATAAATACATGGGAATTATATATACATAGGACACGCAATCATAAAGTGTATATGTATGTATGATGCTGATGAAGCTATCCCTGTTAGCAGAACACCAAAGGATTTGGAATGCTTGCATGCCGGAATGCATGAAATATCACACGAGGTTGGGCTGAAGATGAATAGAAGAAAGGCAGAGATGATGAGAACGGAGTATGGAATGAAGATGAAATACCATTGGAAGGAGAAAGGATTAATGGGGTATTATCCTTTAAGTATATATGAACTATGATTTGAAAAGAAAAGAACAAATTAATATATTACGTGAATATTTGAATGATAGAGAATATTAATGCTAAATTAGCAATTGATAAACACAAGGGAATTATATATACATAAGATACACACACACATACTGTATATATGTATGTATGTATATATGTGTAAGTGTATATATATATATATATATATATATATATATATATTATATATATATATATTTATAAATATATATATATATATATATATATATATATATATATATATATATATATATATATATATAATATATATATATATATATATAAAGAATGACAGACAATAGATGAACATAAGGAATAGATTGTAAAAGAAGCAGAAGAAGGAAGAGAAGACGACGGATCGACGAACTAAGGAAGTATGTGGGCAAGGACTTGGCACAAAAAGACCATAAACAGAAGCAAGTAGGACATGTCTGAGGCCTATGTTCTGCAATGGACTACAAACGGCTGATGATAATATATGGCAAAGCCGTGGTGAAAGAGTTTATACATTGCCATGATCAGCAAAGCTATACTAGTCAGGGTCACCCATACTCGTTTAGTTTGCTATGAGCGATCAGATCAAAAATCTCCCAACATAACCAAAACCAAACCCCAGACACGACTAAGGACATTTCTGAAGGACATGTCTGAGGCCTTTGTCCTGCATTGGACTAGAAATGGCTATATCTGTTGTGTTTTTGTTTATCATAAGAAAATAGAAATAGATCTCATTCAATCATTATTTGACCGAAACTTCAGACATTTTAATTTTTTTGTTATGACGAATTCAGAGAGAGAGAGAGAGAGAGAGAGAGAGAAGAGAGAGAGAGAGAGAGATTATTCTCAACTATTTCATTATTTTCATTACATTTGGTTCTGTTTCTTAACAATAACCAGAGAGAGAGAGAGAGAGATCCTTCTTAACTATTTCATTACATTTTGATTCTCTGTTTCTTAACATTAACCAGAGAGAGAGAGAGAGAGAGAGAGAGAGAGAGAGAGAGAGAGAGAGAGAGAGAGAGAGAGAGAGAGGGGGGGGGATCACACGTTTTCTAGAACATTCCATAAAAAAATATTTCTTGTGAAAAAAATTACTAATTAACTACTGTATTGACTTTCCCAATTACGGAGAAAAAGTTAACAGATAAAACTTAACATTTTAAACGTAATATATAAGAAACTAAACAAGTATCCTGAACTATTATTAGTTACAATTTAGTTATAACAAAAATAAAAAATGGAAGAGAATGCATAAATGAAGTTACTCTTTCGATATCAACATTCAAATAATTTTCATTATTATTATTATTATTATTATTATTATCATCACTAGTTAAACTACGACTCTAGTTGGATAAGCAGTATGCCATAAGCCAAAGGATTTCAACAGGGAAAAAATAGCCCAGTGAGGACAGGAAACAAGGAAATTAATAAACTATATAAGTAATGAATAATCAAAATCAAATATTTTAAGAACAGTAACAACAGTAAAACAAATCTTCATATATAATTATAAGAGAGATAAGTGCAAAAGATCATAGAAATTATACATCCCAGCGAAGGCCGTTGAAAAAAAAAAAAAAAAAAAAAAAAAAGAAAAAAAAAAAAAAAAAAAAAAAAAAAAAAAGGTTCCTCATGATAGACAGGAACAGAGTAAGGGGAAATGAGGGGACGTGGATCTACAGGCAAGAGGTAGGGGGGCTGTGCCTATAGGAGGGGGTATAGGCCCCCAGTCAAACATCTTATTGAGGTCCGGAAGGAGAGAAGCAGTGAAAAAACAGGAAAGGGGAGTAAAATGGCAGTTAGAAATAGAAGAACAAGATATAGACAGAGAGAGGAGAGAGAGAGAGAGAGAGATGAGAGAGAGAGAGAGAGAGAGAGAGATAGTAACTATTTCATTATTTTCAATACCATTTTGATTGTTTCTTAACAGTAACACAGAGAGAGAGAGA
>NC_090730.1:1483155-1485655 GCF_036898095.1 Palaemon carinicauda | reverse complement strand
GGAAAGGAGATAAGGAAATAAATAAACTAGGAGAGAGGTCATGAACAATTAAAATATCTTAAGAGCAATACATTAAAATATATCTTTCATATATACGCTGTGAAAAGTTCAAAGGAAAAACAAGAGGAAGAGAAATATGATAGAATAGTGTGCCGGGGTGTACCCTCAATCCAAAGTAGTTTGACCTAGCCTGAGGCCTCTATGTGGACTGATCTTCATACAGTTGAATCGGTGAAATCTAAGGGTACCCTGACACTTGCACGACTTTTTGCCACGAATTTGTCGTGGCAAGTCGTGACATTTTGTGGCACGAACTAAAGAAAAAAAAAATAAATGAATAAATAGGCTAAATAAAAACAAATTTTGCCCCAGAATTACGACGGGTTTACGAACACCTCTCGCCAGTTCACGACTCGAGTCGTGACAATGTGTGCCACAAATTCGTGCAAGTGTCAGCCTGGCTTAAGAAGTCCAAACTTGGTGCAAAAGATTTACTATGTACATCATATATGTGTAAGTCCTTTTCTCGTATTTAATTACTTACTTTCTTTCCTTCTTTAGTTATTTCTCTTTATAGCTTACCCTTTACATTGCCGTTACTCCTGCTTTTCCAACTATAGTCAATTTCTTTTAATGAGGCGCATTTGCACCGACTCGCAGCGGTGCCCTTTTAGCTCGGAAACGTTTCCTGATCGCTGATTGGTTAGAATTTTCTTGTCCAACCAATCAGCGATTAGGAAACTTTTCCGAGCTAAAAGGGCACCCCTGCGAGTCGGTGCAAATGTGGCTGGCTAAAAAAAATTTAACTATAAGGTTGCACTGTCTTGTAGTAATATTAATAATAATTTTCCCTATTAGAGCCATAGGGCTTGTAATAACTTTCTTTTTCAACTAGGGTTGTATCTTAGCTAATAATAATAATAATATAATAATAATAATATAATAATAATAATAATAATAATAATAATAATAATAACTTGAAGAAAATATCATGTGTACAAGAATCTTGGGTATTAAAAATCTACAGTATATCGTTGTATATTTTTAAACACAGGAGCTTTAGCACTTTTTTCAAATTGACTCTTCAGCTGAAGCTTCTAGCACTTTGAAAATGGTGCAAAGGAACCTATGAGTTTTCAAATATATAGTGATATATAAGCGTGAATTTCTGATATTCAAACTAATAATAATAATCTCTCTCCTCCTCCTATGCCTATTGACGCAAAGGGCCTCGGCTAGATTTTACCAGTCGTCTCTATCATGAGCTTTTAATTGAATAGTTTTCCACTCATCATTTCCTGCTTCACGCTTCATAGTTCTCAGCCATGAAGGCCTGGGTTTTCCAACTCTTCTAGTGCCTTGTGGAGCCCAGTTAAACGTTTGGTGAACCAATATCTCTCTCGGGGAGTGCGAAGAGCATGCCCAAACCAACTCCATTTAACCCTCAACATGATATCGGGTAACCTCTCTTATAGTTTCATTTCTAATCCTGTCCTGCCATTAAATATTCTTCTGGGAGCTTTATTCTCAAATATACTAAATCGACTAATAATACAGTATAGGTTTAGCCCTTCCATATAAACAAACAAATGGTACACAAACATACAAAAACACATTGGATCTTCATCACTTAGAAAACCGCTTCCTTCACATTATTATAAGAAACAAAATCAACCGAGTAATTCAAACTATGAATAATAATAATAATAATAATAATAATAATAATAATGATAATGATAAAAATAAAAATATTAATAATAATAATAGGTATAATAATAATAGCAACAACAACAATAACAAAAAACATCTTAAAGCCTTCCTTCGCTGATAAGGATCTAATAACGCCTTCAACCTCACCAGACCTATGGAGAAATATCTAACTCAATAAACGATAAGTCTTAACTTTATCTTATTTCCTATATTTAAATTGGAATAATCTTCGAGATCTAACACTCAAAAATACATTTCAAATCTAGAAAAAAAAAGAAGAAGAAGAAGATATGGTGACCCTTTTTATAACTTTGTTCTTAATCAGGACAGTCACTCAAACACGGCTTTGAAAAGGGTTTCCAAAATCGTTCGGACAAAATTCGAAGTCAAAGTTTGATGAACGAGATGCGCTGGAAAGTGTTTCGTAACTTCGTACCTTTTACGGTAATTTCCAGTCTTGGGCACTTTCCCTGGACTTTTTCCCTCCTTTATTTCTCTGATTCATGAAGATTGCATAAGTGCGCGCACACACCACACACACACACACACACACACACACACCACCACACACACACACACACACACACACATATAATATATATATATATATATATATATATATATATATATATATATATATATCTTTAATTGAGCGATTACATACTCTGTCTTAAACGGCAAATGTAATATATGTTTTTCAAAGTTAAAGGATTTATTCTAAATTCTCAAATTTTGTTTTTACATTTCCATTTTAATACGAGAACTAAGGAGGAATAACTCTCTCTCTCTC
>NC_090730.1:1472287-1482655 GCF_036898095.1 Palaemon carinicauda | reverse complement strand
AGAGATTAATCGCCACAAACAATATCTCCCGCAAAGCTTACTAAAACAGTCCGAATTTCCCCCACTTCCCAGAAACCCATTATAAGAGGTTTTTTAAATACATAAATTTCCAGGGGGGGGTAAAGAAGGACCCCCCCCCCGCCCACACACACACACACACACACCCGGCCCCCCTCAGATGGGAAGGCAGTGACATCGAAAGAGTCAGAAGTAAATATTCGAATAATTACATAAATTTGGGATTCCAAACATTAATATTTTTGTCACTGATTTTAAAATATATCTTAATATTCATTACTTCTCTTGTGGTTTATCTATCTCCTTTCATCTTTGGGCTGTTTTTCCCTGCTGGAACCCTTGGGCTTATAAAAAAAATCGATTACTTTGGAATTCCCAATTTATTTGCTGATAAATTTTTATCTGCCCGTTGTTAATGTTCTTAAAATATGTTATTTTAATATTCATTACTTCTCTTGTGGTTTATCTATCTCCTTTCCTCTTTGGGCTGTTTTTCCTGCTGGAACCCTTGGGCTTATAAAAAAAATCGATTACTTTGAAATTCAAACTTTAATTGCTGATATATTTTTATCTGCCAGTTGTTAATGTTCTTAAAATATGTTATTTTTAATATTCATTACTTCTCTTGTGGTTCATCTATCTCCTTTCC
Organism: Palaemon carinicauda; assembly: GCF_036898095.1. Taxonomy (NCBI): domain Eukaryota; kingdom Metazoa; phylum Arthropoda; class Malacostraca; order Decapoda; family Palaemonidae; genus Palaemon; species Palaemon carinicauda. The sequence goes on along the minus strand of NC_090730.1, from coordinate 1,481,988 downwards.
TCATTGGGCTGTTTTCCCCTGTTGGAGACCTTGGGCTTATAGCATTTTGCTTTTCAAGCTAGGGTTGTAGCTAGCTAGCTAATAATAATAATAATAATAATAATAATAATAATAATAATGAGTTGTAACTTAGTGATAATAATAATAATATAATAACAATACTAAGAGTGGTAGCTTAGTTAGTAGTAGTAGTAGTAGTAGTAGTAAGTAGTAGTAGTAGTAATAATAATAGCAATAATAATAATAAAAAGTCCTACAGAATCACGTCTTTCTCTGCCTGGTATCTATGCAAAAGCTGGACATTTCAAGCTAAGATTGTAGCTTAGTTTAATAATAATAATAATAATAATAATAATAATAATAATAATAATAACAATGATAATATTAATAATAGAAAGCTGTACATAATGATGTCTTTCTCTGCATGGTATCTATCCAAAACCTGGACATTTCTAACTAGGATCGTAGCTTAGCTATTGTATAAAAAAAAAAATATATACAGTATATATATATACAAATGAAAAATCCATGGAACCTCTGAATCCACAAACCAATTACTACAAAACGACTTTCTATAACCTCTCTCTCTCTCTCTCTCTCTCTCTCTCTCTCTCTCTCTCTCTCTCTCTCTCTCTCTCTCTCTCTCTCTCTCTCTCTCTCTCTCTCTCAAAAAAGGCCGTCCAGATCATACCTTGCAAAATATATTGGCTGAGGATTTCTCTACAATAACCCGCAGTTCGAAAACAAATTCCTTGAAAGAGAAAAGGCTAAAAGAGGAGGGGGGCAAAAAAAATCTCCCTTCAAAAACCACCGCTATCGCCAGGATTTTTAGCCATCTAGATTCGTGTGGTGTAACGGCAAAAGCTCCTACCTAGGACATTCCCCTTAGGAGGATTCTAGGATACCCCCCCCCCTTAGCCTTTTCGTCTTTCCAATCCCCACACCCCCAGTATGAAAGAGAGTCAAACCCTCAATATTCTATATTCTTAACCTTAATATAAAGGAGTTAAAATCCTCAATATTCTATCGCTATTTATTCTTAACCTTAATACAAAGGAGTTAAAATCCTCAATATTCTATCGCTATTTATTCTCAACCTTAATACAAAGGAGTTAAAATCCTCAATATTCTATCGCTATTTATTCTCAACCTTAATACAAAGGAGTTAAAATCCTCAATATTCTATCGCTATTTATTCTTAACTTTAATACAAAGGAGTTAAAATCCTCAATATTCTATCGCTATTTATTCTTAAACTTAATATAAAGGAGTCAAAACCATCAATATTCTCTATTTATTCTTATTATATTAACTCTCTTTTTAATAATTTATATATCATATAAAATATTTCATTTTTATCACTGTTACTTCTCTTGTATTTTATTTCATTGGTTTCCTTTCCTTACTGAGCATTTTTCCCTGTTGGAGCCCTTGGGCTTATAGCATCTTGCCTTTCCAACTAGTGGTGTAGCTTAGCTAGTAGTAATAATAATAACATAGTATTCTCGCCATTGTTATATCTTTATCATTCTTTACTGTTTTCTTAAAAATCTACTCTCTCTCTCTCTCTCTCTCTCTCTCTCTCTCTCTCTCTCTCTCTCTCTCTCTCTCTCAAAGGATACAGACTTCAAGTCTCTCTATTCTTAATACCATCATTATAGTTTCTCTTCTTTATTCTAGTCCTATCGTATTTTGACTACACATTGGCATGTCTTCATCATATTTTTCTTTTTTCTTTAAAATTACTCTCTCTCTCTCTCTTTCTCCCCCTACCAATGGATATAGACTTTCTTGAAGGGAAGAGGGATGCTAAGGGGCTGAGGAGAAAAAAAGGGGGGGGGGGGCGAGAAGGAGGGGATCGAATAAGGGTCAGAACAACTAGGTCTTAACCACCGTCCGCAACCTGACCACTCCATTCGACTTCATCAAGAGGGGGTCATTTCGGGCGGCTATCCCTCATTGAACCACTGGGCCAGTCGACCTAATACGACCTTTTCGTCGGCTCTGGGTGCTATCCTAAGACCCCCCCCCCTCCTCGAGAGGAGAGTGGGGGTAGGGGGGGGAGAGAAGGCGTCCTAAGACTCCTAATTGGGTTACTAATTTTTGAAAGTCCATAAACGACCCTCTCCGGATCGTCCCATCGTCAGCCGTGCGAAGATGTAGAAGTTTTCTCTTGTTGTTTTTCCCTCGGGTAATAAATCTCTAAACCAACAAACCAATATATAAAGTTTTGCACTGATGAGGAGAGAGAGAGCTTCCACTTGGGAGGAGATCACACGGGAGCGCGCACGCACAAACACGAATGAGAGAGAGAGAGAGAGAGAGAGAGAGAGAGAGAGAGAGAGAGAGAGAGAGGGGGGGTTTCCTTTGTTGGGATTTGTATTTATATGTGCAAGGTGGATTTATCAATGAGAGAGAGAGAGAGAGAGAGAGAGAGAGAGAGAGAGAGAGAGAGAGAGAGAGAGAGATAGAGAGAGAGGATGGCTCATCTGTTGACTTAAAAGTTGGATTTATCAAAATCTCTTCTTTATTAAACAAAGGACGACGAGAATGATAAGATCATGCCCATACTAGTTTAAATCAACAACAACAACAACAACAACAACAAAAAGCAGCCGTTTCTAGTCCACTGCAGGACAAAGGCCTCAGACACGTCCTTGTTCATGTCTGGGGTTTGTCCATTTCATTACCACGCTGGCCAGTGCAGATTGTTGATGGTGGGAGATTTTCGTCTGATGCGTCATAACAAACCAACTTAGTATGGGTGGCCCTGACTAGTACCGCTTTGCTGGTCACGGCGATACGCAAATCCTTTCACCACGGTAAGGTATCCCCAAAAGAGACATGGGTTATAAAAACTAAATTCGGAAAAGTGAATTATGATGGTCAGGACACCAGCCACCCGTTGAGATACCACCGCTAGAGAGTTATGGGGTCTTTGGAGACAGTACTACACTGTATCCTTCTCTCTAGTTACGGTTCATTTTCCCTTTGCCAACACATGCACACCGAATAGTCTGGCCTATTCTTTACTTACTCTCCTGTTCTCATAAACCTGACAACACTGAGATTACCAAACAATTCCTCTTCTTCTCTCAAGCAAGTAATAATAATAATAATAATAATAATAATACTAATAATAATAATAATAATAATAATAATAATAATAATAATAATAATGTCTGGAGCCATCCCAGTAGGAGAAAAAATCCTAACCCCGAAAAAAATAAATACGTGGAGTTAGGGTTACGGTTGTGGTGGCAAATGCGGTCACGTACCTGACTGGTAAACGCCAGACTGGGATTCGAGTCCAGCTCAAACTCGTTAGTTTATTTGGTCGCTGCAACCTCACCATCCTTATGAGCTAAGGATGGTAGGTTGGGGGAGCCTATAAGGTCTATCTGCTGAGTCATCAGCAGCCATTGCCAGGCCCTCTTTGATCCTAGATTGGGCGGAGAGGGGGCTTGGGTGCTAACCATATGAATATATGGTCAGTCTCTAGGTCTAGGGAATTGTCCTGCTTGATAGGGCAATGCGACTGTCCCTTGCCTCCGCCATTCATGAGCGGCCTTTAAACCTTTAAAACGATCAAGCTAAACTAGAAAGCAACTAATCTAGAGGGAGAAAACCCTTTAATATCTAACCTTGTAAACTGCAAAGTCTGAACCGTTGTTTAGGGCCGCTGTAATCCGTGCGTGGAACAAGCGAAGTTCCTGGGCACAACTCGTCGGGACCCCCATCAACCCGCTCAACTATGCTCAACTCTTAGTTCGGTGGTCTGTCGTAAACGACTCTAAAACACACAACACCGAATATTCGCTTTTCCCTTTTAATGGACCTCATGGACTGGAAGAGTTCAAAACTTGGCACCAACAACACGACGATGTATGTGACTGTGTGCACGTCTGCGTGTGCGTGTATGTGTGTATACATTATGGCCATGTAAAAGCGGAAGTTTATGTTGAGCTATGTATGCAAGTGTTTTCTTACATGGTGTATATGTGTAATATGCATGTTATTCTAGATAAGAATAGTTTGTAGGTAAAATTAATCTTTACAACGCTTGACAGTTTATACATGACTGTAAAACCGTATCTCTTATGTATGAGCGTGTGTTGATGTGCATTGATACATATGTATCATGCATCTTAAAGTACGCACGTCACTGCAATTATATTCTGCATACGTATAAGTATATGAATATCCATCAAACATAAATGTTACATTCGAAGATGACCAATTATGTAGAACAGCAATGTACTTACATTCCTGCGTTTAATAATACATTATTATTATTATTATTATTATTATTATTATTATTATTATTATTATTATTATTATTATTATTAATTGCTAAAACCCTATTTGGAAAAGCAGAATGCTATAAACCCAGTGCTTATAGTTAGTTACAATTACGAAGTATGTTTACCGTATGTGTATGTTAACATTCTTACGTTATGTATATATATATATATATATATATATATATATATATATATATATATATATATATATATATATATATATATATATAAATTTCCATAATTTAGGAATTCAAAACGTGCCCAAAAACAACCAACAGAATACACGATATTATTATTATTATTTGCTAAGTTACAACCCTAATTGGAATAGCAAGATCCTATAAGCCCAGGGGACCCAACAGGGAAAATAGCCCAGTGAAGAAAGAAACAAGGAGAAATAAAATATTTCAAGGACAGTAACATTAAAATAAATATCTCCTATATAAACTATAAAAAACTTTAACAAATCATGAGGCAGAGAAATAAGATAGAATAGCGTGCTCGAGTGTACCCTCAAGCAAGAGAACTCTAACCCAAGACAGTGGAAGACCATGGTACAGAGGCTATGGCACTACCCAAGACTAGAGAACAATGGATTACATGTATCACATACAGAGATATGTAAACCGTAACATGTCCAATTATATGCCATATCTGAGAATTCGCCATTCATCATCTCCTACGACTACTATTGACGCAAAGGGCCTCGGTTACATTTCGCCAGTCGTCTCTATCTTGGGCTTTTAATTCGATTCTTCTCCATTCATCATCTCCCACTTCACGCTTCATAGTCCTCAGCCATGTAGGACCTGGGTCTTCCAACAGATGGCACCGTGATAGCAACAGAAGATCTGAGAATTAACTGTCAATAATTTTGCTGATGGGAAAATGACACCTGACTCACCTTTGGTATATATGGTGATTCAGTTTACATAATCGATGCCTGCATTTTATTACTTGAACATTATTGTTGATCACTGTAAAGTACTTTGTCTTTATGTGACGCATTGAGAGTCACTGCGTTCTGCGCATGCGTCAACTATAAAGTACTCTTGTTCTCACGTGACGCATTGCCAGTCATTACGTCATACGCAATTGTCCTAAATTTTCCTTTCGGATGGAGGCCGACGGGGGTGTCCATCTCGAAATGAAAGGGGAAATAAACAAACTAGATCGATAAAAAAAGATAGATATATGAAACGAGAAAGAAATGACCCGTCGCATAACGACATAATTTTACGTTTTCGTAATTTCGATGAATGACATCTAAAGAAATTGACGGAATTTAAAGACAGACTTTTCTTTGAGAAATTTGGACATTGATAATTTATCATTCAAGGACACCAGCTGAAACAGTTTAGAGTCTTTTTATCATATTTACCCTTTGGATGTAATTTAATTTGCATCAACTTCTTCCTGTATATGCCAGGAAATAAGAGTATTGTTACTGTAAACTTCTATTATTATCATCATTATTATTATTATTATTATTATTATTATTATCTAAGCTCCAACCCTAGTTGGAAAAATAACAGGCTTTAAAGCCAAGGGCTCCAACAGGAAAAGAATTAAAGAAACATGAAATAGTGTGCCTGAGTGTACCCTCAAGCAAGAGAACTCCAACCCAAGGCATCATTATTAGCTAAGCTACAACCCTAGTTGGAAAAATAACAGGCTATAAAGCCAAGGGCTCCAACAGGAAAAATAGCCCTGTGAGGAAAAGAATTAAAGAAACATGAAATAGTGTGCCTGAGTGTACCCTCAAGCAAGAGAACTCCAACCCAAGGCATCATTATTAGCTAAGCTACAACCCTAGTTGGAAAAATAACAGGCTATAAAGCCAAGGGCTCCAACAGGAAAAATAGCCCTGTGAGGAAAAGAATTAAAGAAACATGAAATAGTGTGCCTGAGTGTACCCTCAAGCAAGAGAACTCCAACCCAAGGCATCATTATTAGCTAAGCTACAACCCTAGTTGGAAAAATAACAGGCTATAAAGCCAAGGGCTCCAACAGGAAAAATAGCCCTGTGAGGAAAAGAATTAAAGAAACATGAGATAGTGTGCCTGAGTGTACCCTCAAGCAAGAGAACTCCAACCCAAGGCATCATTATTAGCTAAGCTACAACCCTAGTTGGAAAAATAACAGGCTTTAAAGCCAAGGGCTCCAACAGGAAAAATAGCCCTGTGAGGAAAAGAATTAAAGAAACATGAAATAGTGTGCCTGAGTGTACCCTCAAGCAAGAGAACTCCAACCCAAGGCATCATTATTAGCTAAGCTACAACCCTAGTTGGAAAAATAACAGGCTTTAAAGCCAAGGCCTCCAACAGGAAAAATAGCCCTGTGAGGAAAAGAATTAAAGAAACATGAAATAGTGTGCCTGAGTGTACCCTCAAGCAAGAGAACTCCAACCCAAGGCATCACTATTAGCTAAGCTACAACCCTAGTTGGAAAAATAACAGGCTTTAAAGCCAAGGGCTCCAACAGGAAAAATAGCCCTGTGAGGAAAAGAATTAAAGAAACATGAAATAGTGTGCCTGAGTGTACCCTCAAGCAAGAGAACTCCAACCCAAGGCATCACTATTAGCTAAGCTACAACCCTAGTTGGAAAAATAACAGGCTTTAAAGCCAAGGGCTCCAACAGGAAAAATAGCCCTGTGAGGAAAAGAATTAAAGAAACATGAAATAGTGTGCCTGAGTGTACCCTCAAGCAAGAGAACTCCAACCCAAGGCATCACTATTAGCTAAGCTACAACCCTAGTTGGAAAAATAACAGGCTTTAAAGCCAAGGGCTCCAACAGGAAAAATAGCCCTGTGAGGAAAAGAATTAAAGAAACATGAAATAGTGTGCCTGAGTGTACCCTCAAGCAAGAGAACTCCAACCCAAGGCATCATTATTAGCTAAGCTACAACCCTAGTTGGAAAAATAACAGGCTATAAAGCCAAGGGCTCCAACAGGAAAAATAGCCCTGTGAGGAAAAGAATTAAAGAAACATGAAATAGTGTGCCTGAGTGTACCCTCAAGCAAGAGAACTCCAACCCAAGGCATCATTATTAGCTAAGCTACAACCCTAGTTGGAAAAATAACAGGCTATAAAGCCAAGGGCTCCAACAGGAAAAATAGCCCTGTGAGGAAAAGAATTAAAGAAACATGAAATAGTGTGCCTGAGTGTACCCTCAAGCAAGAGAACTCCAACCCAAGGCATCATTATTAGCTAAGCTACAACCCTAGTTGGAAAAATAACAGGCTATAAAGCCAAGGGTTCCAACAGGAAAAATAGCCCTGTGAGGAAAAGAATTAAAGAAACATGAAATAGTGTGCCTGAGTGTACCCTCAAGCAAGAGAACTCCAACCCAAGGCATCATTATTAGCTAAGCTACAACCCTAGTTGGAAAAATAACAGGCTATAAAGCCAAGGGCTCCAACAGGAAAAATAGCCCTGTGAGGAAAAGAATTAAAGAAACATGAAATAGTGTGCCTGAATGTACCCTCAAGCAAGAGAACTCCAACCCAAGGCATCACTATTAGCTAAGCTACAACCCTAGTTGGAAAAATAACAGGCTTTAAAGCCAAGGGCTCCAATAGGAAAAATACCCCTGTGAGGAAAAAAATTAAAGAAACATGAAATAGTGTGCCTGAGTGTACCCTCAAGCAAGAGAACTCCAACCCAAGGCATCATTATTAGCTAAGCTACAACCCTAGTTGGAAAAATAACAGGCTATAAAGCCAAGGGCTCCAACAGGAAAAATAGCCCTGTGAGGAAAATAATTAAGGAAACATTGGAATATTGTGCCTGAGTGTACCATCAAGCAAGAGAACTCAGATTCAAGACGGTGGAGGACCACGGCAGAAAGGATATGGCACTACCCAAGACTACAGAACAATGGTTTGATTTTGGATTTTCTAGCAATGCTCTTTTTCCATACTTTCAAGTTCGTAAAACGCTCGAAAAATATTCAGATTTAATTAAATTCAGCAGTCTGATTTTCACTTGAGAGAGAGAGAGAGAGAGAGAGAGAGAGAGAGAGAGAGAGAGAGAGAGAGAGAGAGAGAGAGGCAAATTCTTTTTCATCATCTAAAACTATTGTCAAACTTTCAAATGTCGTTTAATGTAAGACCAAAATCTACTGATATTAATCAATAATTTCTATGCCCATTGGAAAACATATAGTAAATCATACAGTTGGCCATTAAGAAGCATTAGGTTGTCCTAGGTAAAGTTATTAGTAACTAATTATTTTCATATGTTAAAATTCAATCTTTTTTTGGTATAACATATCTCTCAAGAGATAAAAAACGAACTATACTACCCTCCTGGCTACTACAGTGGCAACGGATTTGCCTAGCATTCGCATGACAGCAGATCGATCCCAGCCCGGGACCGCGAGTTTAAGCTGCTTTACTGGTAAGGCCAATGCTGAGGTTGGGCACCACAGTGGGGGGGGGGGGTGTGTTTGCCCAGCTGACGTTCTGGTGAGCATGTATTCAGATGAAAGTGGAAATGAAACCAGACATATTTACAAGATAGAAGAATGAGCTAACTCAAATTTTCCTTTACAATCTGTAAAATACTTTCGCTTTGCAAACCCTACTAAAAAGAAAACCAACTCCCTCCCCCTCCCCCTCCCACCACAACCCCTAATCCCTCCCCCTCCCACCACAACCCTTAATCCCTCCCCCTATTCCAGGCCACCCCCTCCCCCTCCCACAATAACTCCTAATTCCTCCCCCTCTTCCAGGCCACCCCCTCCCCCTTTCACCACAACCCCTAATCCCTCCCCCTCCCACCACAACCCCTAATCCCTCCCCCTATTCCAGGCCACCCCCTCCCCCTCCCACAACAACCCCTAATTCCTCCCCCTCCCACCACAACCCCTAATCCCTCCCCCTCTTCCAGCACCCCTCTCCCCCTCCCACCACAACCCCTAATCCCTCCTCCTCTTCCAGCTCCCTTCCCCTCCCACCACAACCCCTAATCCCGCCCCCTCTTCCAGCACCCCCTCCCCCTCCCACCACAACCCCTAATCCCTCCCCCTATTCCAGGCCACCCCCTCCCCCTCCCACAACAACCCCTAATTCCTCCCCCTCTTCCAGGCCACCCCCTCCCCCTCCCACCACAACCCCTAATCACTCCCCCTCTTCCAGGCCCCCCTTACCCCTCCCACCACAACCCCTAATTCCTCCCCCTCCCCCTGCCACCACAACCCCTAATCCCTCCCCCTCTTCCAGCACCCCCCTCCCCCTCCCACCACAACCCCTAATCCCTCCTCCTCTTCCAGCTCCCTTCCCCTCCCACCACAACCCCTAATCCCTCCCCCTCTTCCAGCACCCCCCTCCCCCTCCCACCACAACACCTAATCACTCCCCCTATTCCAGGCCACCCTCCCCCTCCCACCACA
>NC_090730.1:1462287-1467287 GCF_036898095.1 Palaemon carinicauda | reverse complement strand
GAAAAAAAATAAATCATCTCTGCTTAAAATGTAGATGAAAATAAATTCAAAACTGAAAAACCAAAATTTTCCTTACAGGGACATTTTAAATGTTACGTTTTTTAAGGAATACTGAAAAAACCTTAACGAACTGTTTAAAGATATAACCAACCTTTTCCTTGCCGTGATATTTTAAATGTAACTTTCTTAGAGACGTTCTCCATAGAAATGCAGAGAAAAGGCATGAGATATTCAAATAATAATCGCCAAATTCAAACTTTAAAGAATGCGTACGAAAATGCTGATAAAAAAAAAAAGGAAATTTATATAAAAATACCAAAACCGTCGAAAAATGATTACAAAATTTCTACATCAAAAAAAAAAAAAAAAAAAAAAAAAAAAAAAAAAATATATATATATATATATATATATATATATATATATATATATATATATATATATATATATATATATATATATATATATATATATATAAAATTACCAAATTCAAATTTTTTAAAAATTGCGTATGAAATGCTCATATACCCTTTCTACATCCAAAATTTAACAAATACCAATATGAATATAAAAATCAAAAAGGCATCGGAAATTTACATTAAAAATACCGAACTCAACTTTAAAGAAATATGTACGAAAAGCTGCAACGCATTTTTTTTTTTAATAAAAAATATCAAACCTTTTAAAAATTTAATACAAAAAGCTATCATGACTTTTCTACATCCACAATTTAACAAAAACCAATAAGAATATAAAAAAAATCATGGGAAATTTATATGAAATATACCAAAACTTGAAAAATTCGTACGAAAAACTGATATGAATATAAAAAAAAATGCATCGAACATTTATATGAAAAATACCAAACTCAACTTTTAAAATATGTATAAGAAATGCTGATATACCCTTTCTATATCCTCAATTTAACAGAAACCTGTAAGAATATAAAAAAATGCATAGAAAATTTATATATAAAAATACCAAACTCAACTCACCCGGCCACAAAAAAAAAAAAAAAAAAAAAAAAAAAAAAGCTAATATTCACAATCTAACAAAATGCAAAAACCAAAATTATACATATGTATAATTTAGATCAAAATAAATTAATATGAAAATACGAAATACCTTTATTTCGTAGAATAACACCTCTGGAGATCACCTTACCTGAAAAGATAAAAAATAATTCAAGATTAATATCATTATTATTATCATCATTCTTCTTCTTCTTCTTCTTCTTCTTATTATTATTATTATTATTATTATTATTATTACAATTATGTTTATTATTATTATCAATTACTAATTATTATAATTTAAAGTATAAAAAATTATTACTATTATTAAAAAAGCATTATTATTATTATTATTATTATTATTATTATTCCTCTTCTTCTTCTTCTTCTTATTACTATTATTATTATCATTATTATTATTACTATCATTATTATTATCAAAATTATCATCATAATGAAAATTATTAAAATTATATACCACTATTAAAATTATTATCATTAAAATCATTACCATTAAAATTTCATGGTAAAATCAATCCTGAGGTTTGGCAAAATGCCGAAACCAACAAACGTTTTAAGAGTTTTGATACTGTTTATTGCTAAAAAAAAAAAAAAAAAAAAAAAAAAAAAAAAAAAACCACCTTAAGGATAATGAGAGATGAAATCGTATCCCACTTTGTTTATAATTCACAAATATTTACGTCTGAACCAAACACTTATGACGTGTACAAACGGTTAAATTTACAATAAAGCCAGGAAAAAAATAGAGAACTACTCAGTAGAACGCATACCTCCTCCACGGCAGCTTATTTCTCGACCTTGACCTTTGACCTTAGCATGTATTGATTGGCGTAGATTACCATACATTCATATATGAACCAAGTTTGAAGTCTCAGTGATAACGATGTCCAAACTTATGAATGATTACGTGAATTGGACATTTTGATTTATCGTGACCTTGACCTTTGACCTTGCCTTTCCAAAATTTCATAATTTCCAGCTTTCTTTTAACATAACAGTTAATCCCTGCAAGTTTCATTACTCTACGATCAAAATTGTGGCTCTTCACATACAAACAAACAAACAAACGGGGTGGTTGTGGTGGCCGATGTGGTAACGTCCCTGACTGGTGAACGCCAGACTGGGGTTCGAGTCCCGCTCAATCTCGTTAGTTTCTTTTGTCGCTGCAACCTCACTATCCTTGTGAGCTAAGCATGGGGGGTTTGGGGGAGCCTATAGTATATCTGCTGAGTCATCAGCAGTCATTGCCTGGCCCTCCTTGGTCCTAGCTTGAGTGAAGAGGGGGCTTGGGCGCTTATCATATGAATGTATATATGGTCAGTCCTGCTTGATAGGACAATGTCACTGTCCCTTGCCTCTGCCATTTATGAGCGGCATTTAAACCTTTAAACATAACCTCCTTCCAACTTCGTTGGCGGAGGTAAGAATGCATAATGCAACTAATCATTATTGAGATACTTGTATTCTTCCTACAAAAATATACAAATCCAATCTTCATAAGATCATAAACAATAAATTGCCTCATATCTATAGCCAACTATTAAAAGACACCTTCCCAGACATCATCATTATCATCTCCCTCAAAATAGGATGTCGCAAAATGAAAGGATGACCAGAGAGGGTCCTTACGGGAGATCCCAACAATAACGACGATTCCTTGAAGTGTGACACGTCATGTCTACAATGAGTAAAGAAGAAGAAGAAGATGGAGGAGGAGGAGGAGGAGGAGGAGGAGGAGGAGGAGGAGCTCCAATGAAATTATCTTTGATGGCTTGATTTCTTGACATCCGCGTCCACGGGTCCCCCTTCTGCTCCTCCGTCCATAGGGCCTCTCCTGGCAGAAGCCCCCCCCCCCCTCCTTAGGTTCAGTCATCCTCTTCACTCACTTGCATTTTGTTGTTGTGTCGAAGAGGAATGGAAGGGGGATCCTACACGAGAGCAAAAGGAGGATGAGGAGGAGAAGGAATAGGAGGAAAGGAGGAGGGACGAGAGAGGAGAGGGCCCTTGTCGCAGGACCTATAATCACAAGAAAATACGTTTTTGATTGCAGAACGGCGCCACTAGTTTACCTTAGGCGTCGCACACTCGGACTCGCATCCTACTTTAGGACATTCCAGAGTAACGAATCATGCGTATATTGGATATGCACTTGGAATGAACAGGGTGCAAATGAGCCTCTTCCAATTGAATCCCTAATGCTGTAGCCAGGCCGCTTTCGGGGATTATATGACTCGTGTGACCCCCAGTAGGCCATTTCATTTAGGCTACGAAATTGGGGTGATTTCGATTATTAAGTCGAATGACTAGGCTTAAAATACCTACACAATATATATATATATATATATATATATATATATATATATATATATATATATATATATATATATATATATATATATTCACATGTCTTATGGTTTATATATGCTGTTCTGATATTGTTACTCTTCTTAAAACATTTGATTTTAATTGTTCATTACTTCTCATATACTTTATTTATTTCCTTATTCCCTATCCTCACTGGGATATTGGAGCCTTTGTGCTTACAGCATCCTTTTTTACCAACTAGGGTTGTAGCTCAGATAATAACAATAATAATGATAATAGCAATAATAATAATATAAAATCGTGTATGTTTGAGTGTTCTGGGAATTCAGATATATTTTACATACACCCAAACACACACACACACACACACACACACACACACACACATATATATATATATATATATATATATATATATATATATATATATATATATATATACACATACATATATATATATATATATATATATATATATATATATATATATATATATATATATATGATGCATTATCCTGGGGGAATTGCTTAAAGAACTACCAATGATGACTTCACTTTATAAATTGACCATCAAGAAAGTTGAAGATGAACTTTCGTATGAACATTAGTCTTCATATGATTATATTTTACATAGAATAACAGCTCTTGAGTAATTAATATTTTATTAAACAAATACAGATTAGAAAATATCTAAATAAACACAAACACTAACACGTATTTAGATACATACATACACAAAACATGCATATATGTATATGTACATACATGCATACACAAAAAAAAACACGCATACATATTTACATACGCACTCAAGCACGAACGTATTTTTACATGCATGCATACACAAAACACACATATTGACATATATACATAACCATATCTAAAACACAGTAAAAAAAACGTCCAACGTAGATTATTATTATTATTATTATCATTACTAAGCTACAACCCTAGGTGGAAAAGCACCATGCCATAAGCCCAAGGGCTCCAACAGGGAAAATAGCCCAGTAAGGAAAGAAAATAAGGAAGTAAATAAACTACAGAAGGTATGATAAAAATAGAAAACAAAAAGGAGATACAAAATGCACAGGAAAAAATAAAAAAATAAAATAAAAAAGCAATTGAAAAACAGTATGCTATAACCCCAAGGTCTTCAACAGGGAAAATAGCCCAGTGAAGAAAGGAAATAAGGAAATTAATAAACTACAAGAGAAGATATAGGAACAAAAACTAAAAAGAAAATATAAAATGCACAAGAAAATTAACAAAACCTAAAAAAGCAACTGAAAGGCACCATGATATAAGCACAAGGGCTCCAACAGGGGAAATAGCCCAGTGGGGAAAGGAAATAAGGAAATAAATAAACTACAGAATATATAATAAAAATGAATAGAAAACAAAAGGGAGATATAAAATTCACAGCAAAATAAACAAAAAAAGGGAATAGAAAAAAAAGGGATATATAAAATGCACAGTAAAATAAACAAAAAAAGGGAATAGAAAACAAAAGGGACATATAAAATTCACAGTAAAATAAACAAAAAAGGGAATAGAAAACAAAAGGGAGATATAAAATTCACAGCAAAATAAACAAAAAAAGGGAATAGAAAAAAAGGGAGATATAAAACGCACAGGAAAATAAAC
>NC_090730.1:1439787-1447287 GCF_036898095.1 Palaemon carinicauda | reverse complement strand
CCCTGCCAAGCATAGTTTCTAGCCGTACAGGTGGTGGTTCGAATCACCACCCGGCCAGAAGCTGTTACCATAAAATGAATTCCAAGTGGATATGTATTTCCCAAGATAGAATTCGGTATTAAATGCATTTCGTGGGTGATATTTACATTAATTAAAATCACGTGTGCTTGTGATATATGTTCATTAAAATAACCACGTGTTGCAAACTCACGATTCAGCTATCATGGTGGAGATGGGTCTATTTCAAGTCTATGAACAGAATCCTGAATTCGACAGGAATATGTAGGGGGACTTGTCATAAACTTTTAGTCTCTCTTGATAGCTGAGCCGGTAGGGTCCCTGCCAAGCATAGTTTCTAGCCGTACAGGTGGTGGTTCGAATCACCACCCGGCCAGAAGCTGTTACCATAAAATGAATTCCAAGTGGATATGTATTTCCCAAGATAGAATTCGGTATTAAATGCATTTCGTGGGTGATATTTACATTAATTAAAATCACGTGTGCTTGTGATATATGTTCATTAAAATAACCACGTGTTGCAAACTCACGATTCAGCTATCATGGTGGAGATGGGTCTATTTCAAGTCTATGAACAGAATCCTGAATTCGACAGGAATATGTAGGGGGACTTGTCATAAACTTTTAGTCTCTCTTGATAGCTGAGCCGGTAGGGTCCCTGCCAAGCATAGTTTCTAGCCGTACAGGTGGTGGTTCGAATCACCACCCGGCCAGAAGCTGTTACCATAAAATGAATTCCAAGTGGATATGTATTTCCCAAGATAGAATTCGGTATTAAATGCATTTCGTGGGTGATATTTACATATATATATATATATATATATATATATATATATAAAGAATATCTTAAGAAATATTACACTTTATATGTGATTGATAGAAACAATAAAGTTATAGAAGAACATTATTAATCTAAAAGAAAAGAGAACTCTTAAAAATCTTCGCACTAAAACCGATCTGTATACTTCAGAAATCGGAAGACACAGACCAATTTAACATTCCAGGAGACATAAATGAAACCAGCCTGGAATATCAACCGAATGGCTCTTGGTGAAAATACAAAATGTAATAATAGTCGAAAGCCGTATGAGAGACGTCACTCCCCCAGAAAGGGGACTCGATACAACAGACCTTGGAAGCGAAGACGACGCGTTGGAAACACGTTTCCTTTTCAATTATTATTTCTTAACCTCTCAGGAGAGAAAGACAGGAGGAGGAGGAAGATGGAGGAGGGATGAGGGAGGAGGAGGAGGAGGAGGAGGAGAAGCACAGTTTGGAGATATACCCAAGACAAGAGACTCGCTTTCATATATAGGTATTATTTAATTTAATGCTGATACTGTTCTTAAAATATTTTATTTTGATTATTCATTCTCTGGTAGCCTATCTATTTCCTTTCCTCACTGGGCTATTTTCCCTATTGGAGCCCTTGAGCTTATAACACCTTGCTTTTCCAACTAGTGTTGTAGCTAGGGTTTTTTTAATAATAATAATAATAATAATAAAATTAAGGTGAAATCGTGTTGCAATTAATTCATCATCTTCTACGCCTATTGACGTAAAGGGCCTCGGTGAGATTTCACCAGTCGTCTCTATCCTGAGCTTTTAATTCAGTACTTCTCCACTCATCATCTCCTACTTCGCTCTTCATAGTCCTCGGTCATGTAGGCCTGGGTCTTCCAATTCTTCTTGTGGAAGAGTCCAGCTGAACGTTTGGTGAACAAATCTCTCTTATATGACTAGTTGCGGATAATCGTTAGCGCACATTTGCACGTAGGAAGAGTTGGAAGACCCAAGCCTACATGGCTGAAGACTATGAAGCACGAACTAGAAGATGATGAATGGAGAATATTAAATTAAAAGCACAAGATAGAGACGACTATCGAAATCTAACCGAGGCCCTTTGCTTCAATAGGCGAAGGAGGAGATGATGATGATGATGATGCATGTAGGAATTATTTTTCTATTTCAGAGGAATTCAGGATATATGCTTGAGCTTAGTAGGGATTCGGGATAAGTGCTTTAGCTTTGAAAGCATTCAGGATAAGTGTTTAGGTTTCGTAGGGATTTAGGATAAGTGCTTAAGTTTTTATAGGGATTCAGGATAAGTGTTTCAGCTTAGAAAGGATTCAGGATAAGTGCTTGAGCTTAGCGGAGATTCAGGATAAGTGCTAAAGCTTTGTAGGGATTTGGGATAAGTGCTATAGCTATGTAGAGATTCGGGATGAGTGCTTAAGCTTAGTAGGGATTCAGAATTAGTGCTTTACCTTTGTAGGGATTCAGGATAAGTGCTTAAGATTTTAGGGGATTCAGGATAAGTGCTTAAGCTTTTAAGGGATTTGGGATAAGTGCTTAAGCTTATAGGGGATTCAGGATAAGTGCTTAAGCTTTTAAGGGATTCGGGAAAAGTGCTTAAGTTTTGTTATGATTCATGATAAGTGCTTAAGCTTATAGGGGATTCAGGATAAGTGCTTAAGCTTTTAGGGGATTCATGATAAGTGCTTAAGCTTATAGGGGATTCAGGATAAGTGCTTAAGCTTATAGGGGATTCAGGATAAGTGCTTAACCTTTTAGGGGATTCATGATAAGTGCTTAAGCTTTTAGGGGATTCAGGATAAGTGCTTAAGCTTATAGGGGATTCAGGATAAGTGCTTAAGCTTTTAGGGAATTCATGATAAGTGCTTAAGCTTTTAGGGGATTCAGGATAAGTACTTAAGCTTATAGGGGATTCAAGATAAGTGCTTAAGCTTATAGGGGATTCAGGATAAGTGCTTAAGCTTATAGGGGATTCAGGATAAGTGCTTAAGCTTATAGGGGATTCAGGATAAGTGTTTAAGCTTATAGGGGATTCAGGATAAGTGCTTAAGCTTATAGGGGATTCAGGATAAGTGCTTAAGCTTTTAGGGGAATCAGGATAAGTATTTAAGCTTATAGGGGATTCAAGATAAGTGCTTAAGCTTATAGGGGATTCAGGATAAGTGCTTAAGCTTATAGGGGATTCAGGATAAGTGCTTAAGCTTATAGGGGATTCAGGATAAGTGCTTAAGCTTATAGGGGATTCAGGATAAGTGCTTAAGCTTTTAGGGGATTCAGGATAAGTACTTAAGCTTATAGGGGATTCAAGATAAGTGCTTAAGCTTATAGGGGATTTGGGATATGTGCTTAAGCTTTTAAGGGATGTGGGATAAGTGCTCAAGCTTTGTGGGAATAAGACAAGTGCTTAAGTTTTGTAAAGATTCGGATTAAGTGCTTAAGCGTTTAAGGGAGATATATATATATATATATATATATATATATATATATATATATATATATATATATATATATATATATATATATATATATATATCATTACGCGCTAAGCTACAACCCTATAGTTGGAAAAGCAGGATGCTATAAGCTCAGGGGCCCCAACAGGGGAAATAGCCAAGTGAGGAAAGGAAACAAGCAAAAATAAAATATTTTAAGTACAGTAACAACACTAAAATAAATATTTCCTATATAAAATATAAAAACTTTAACAAAAGAGGAAGAGAAATATGATAGAATAGTGTCCCAAATGGTACCCTTAATAAAGAGAACTCTACCCAAAGACGGTGGAAGACCATGGTACAGAGGCTATGACACTACCCAAGATTAAAGAACAATGGGTAGATTTAGGAGTGTCCTTATCCTAGAAGAGCTGCTTACCATAGCTAATGAGTCTCTTCGCCACCTTCGGATGTTTTGAATAACTTCCATACACTGACAATGTTTGTAATGACTTTGAAAAAAAAAAAAAAAAAAAAAAAAAAACATGCTATTCCTGAGACAAAATACAGTTTAATATATAATCACAAATTTCAGATTTTATATCTTACAAAAAAAATGTTTTATAATAATGTTCTGTTATAATAATTCAAATATTATCCTGTCTAACAACACAACACTGCGTAACTGTACAATCAATTAATCACATTACCTTTTAATTTTCCAGGAGCCTAAAAATACAGACTTCACTAAGTACTGATTTTCAAAACCTTTGAATGTTCTGAATAACTTCGATATACTGGCAATGTTTGAAATGACTTTAATATACTTATATAAAGAATCACAAATTTCAGATTTCCAATCTAACAAAAAAAAAAAAATTGGTTTATAAAATTTTCTGGTTAAAAATCTCCTGAGACAAAATATACTTATATAAAGAATCACAAATTTCAGATTTTTAATCTAACAAAAAAAAAAAAAAAAAAAAAAAAAAAAAAAAAAAAAAATGGTTTATAAAATTTTCTGGTTCCCCCCCCCAAAAAAAAATTGGTTTATAAAATTTTCTGGTTCATAATACTATTCAACAATGTGCAGATTAAGATTAATATGCTTAAAACTACTGTGACTGTCAGTGAAGATATTATAAATACGAAACTGAATGCCAATGTACATTACCATATTCTATTAGTGATTCTATTGCAAATAACCGAGCCCCTAAACTCACTCACTCACTCACTCACTCTCTCTCTCTCTCTCTCTCTCTCTCTCTCTCTCTGGCAAAGGAAACGTGTGTGTGCAGCTGTCAAATGCAGGCGTTTGTGTCCATTCAAAAACGGCCAGCGAGGCTCACAAAGCTTAAAAAGTTTGCATAGAACTAATACTTTCAGTTCAAGTTCCAATTATTATAATTTCAACAGGAGTGAGAAAACTCTCGGCTTCTGTTTGTCGTTATTGAATATTCCTAGGAGAGAGAGAGAGAGAGAGAGAGAGAGAGAGAGAGAGAGAGAGAGAGAGAGAGAGAGAGAGAGAGGCTTTTAATGGGTGCAAGTGGTGTTGTAGCTGGTGATTTTACCCTTTTAGAGGCTGTCTGAGGAAAGAACTACCAGTAATTTGAATAGTTTTAATAATAATAATGATTTTGAAAACTTTAATAATAATAATGATTTTGAAAACTTTAATAATAATAATGATTTTGAAAACTTTAATAATAATAATCTTAATATTAATAATTATAATTTTAATGAGAGAAGGCTAGCATTCATTATTATTATTATTATTATTATTATTATTATTATTATTATTATTATTATTATTTATTTATTTATTTATTTATTCTCTAAGCTACAACACTAGTTGGAAAACCAGGATGCTATAAGCCCAAGGGCTCAACAGGGAAAATAGCCCAGTGAGGAAAGGGATAACAAAAACGTAGAAAAGAAGTTTAAGAACAATAATAACATTAAAATAAATCTTTCATATATAAACTATAAAAACTCCAAAATATCGAGAGGAAGAGAAACAAGATAGAATAGCGTGCCCGAGTGTACCCTCAAGCAAGAGAACTCTAACCCAAGACAGTGGAAGAAGCTATTGCATATCATTGGCATAAAGCGTGCTTGTGGATAAGCAATGACCTAGGGTATGTAATACGGGTATATACGAAGTCAAAACACTGTTTGCAACAATACCAAAGCACACGGAATAAATAATACAATATCTCGTATCATCTTTCTTTTATTTTAATAAAGACAAGATAGGATTCTTTTTAATTTTTTTTTTCTCACACCCTATCCCCGAATAGACAGATCTTCACAGAGATGACCCCCAATTATTATTATTATTATTATTATTATTATTATTATTATTATTATCATTATTATTATTATTATTATTATTATTATTATTATTATTATTATTATCATTATTACCTGTCAGGATGCCAGATAACTCCTAATTAATCAATCAATTATCATTATTATTATTTTTATTATCATTATAATTATCATTACCAGCTAAGCTACAACCCTAGTTGGAAAAACAAGATGCTATAAGACCAAGGGCTCCAACAGGAAAAAATAGCCCAGTGAGGAAAGGAAATAAGAATATAAATAATCGATATAAGAAGGAATGAACAATCAAAAATAAAATATTTTAAAAACATTAACAATAAAAAAAGCAAAAAGTAAACAAAAAAAAGACGATCAATTACCATTATTGTTATTTTTATTATCATTATAATTATCATTACCAGCTAAGCTACAACCCTAGTTGGAAAAGATGCTATAAGCCTAAGGGCTCCAACAGGAAAAAATATCCCGGTGAGGAAAGGAAATAAGAATATAAATAATTGATATAAGAAGTAATGAACAATCAAAAATAAAATATTTTAAAAACATTAACAATAAAAAAAACAAAAAGTAAAAAAAAGGAAAGGGGAGAAGGGAGGGGTCTGATGGTAAAGGAAAGACAATAAAATGAGTCGTGGTAAATAAAGTGAAATTTGACGCCCGGTCTGTTGTTTATACAAACAAGTAAATAGTCATGGAGTTTCTTTCGGCGTCCGAAGATGAAGAAGATGTATAGGAATTAAAAGGGCAAGAGACTTAATGGAATTTCTTGCGGCGTTCGAAGATAAAGAAGAGGTAAAGAAATTAAAAGGGCAAGAGATGAAGAGAATATAAAGAAGAGGTAAAGGAATTAAAAGGGCAAGAGATGAAGAGGTAAAGGAATTAGAAGGGCAAGAGAGATATAATGGAGTTTCTTACGGCATCCGAAGATGAAAAAGAGGTAAAGGAATTAGAAGGGCAAGAGAGATATAATGGAGTTTCTTACGGCATCCGAAGATGAAAAAGAGGTAAAGGAATTAGAAGGGCAAGAGATGAAGAGGTAAGGGAATTAAAAGGGCAAGACTTAATGGAATTTCTTGCGGCGTCCGAAGATAAAGAAGAGGTAAAGAAATTAAAAGGGCAAGAGATGAAGAAGTAAGGGAATAAAAAGGGCAAGAGAGACTTAATGGAGTTTCTTACGGCGTCCGAAGATAAAGAAGAGGTAAAGGAATTAAAAGGGCAAGAGAGACTTAATGGAGTTTCTTACGGCGTCCGAAGATGAAGAAGATGTAAAGGAATTAAAAGGGCAAGAGAGACTTAATGGAATTTCTTACGGCGTCCGAAGATGAAGATGTAAAGGAATTAAAAGGGAAAGAGAGACTTAATGGAATTTCTTACGGCGTCCGAAGATAAAGAAGAGGTAAAGGAATTAAAAGGGCAAGAGAGACTTAATGGAGTTTCTTACGGCGTCCGAAGATGAAGAAGAGGTTAAGGAATTAGAAGGGCAAGACAATGGAATTTCTTGCGGCGTCCGAAGATGAAGAAGAGGTTAAGGAATTAGAAGGGCAAGACAATGGAATTTCTTGCGGCGTCCGAAGATGAAGAAGAGGTTAAGGAATTAGAAGGGCAAGACAATGGAATTTCTTGCAGCGTCCGAAGATGAAGAAGAGGTTAAGGAATTAGAAGGGCAAGACAATGGAATTTCTTGCGGCGTCCGAAGATAAAGGAGATGTAAAGGAATTAAAAGGGCAAGAGAGACTTAATGGAATTTCTTACGGCGTCCAAAGATAAAGAAGATGTAAAGGAATTAAAAGGGGAAGAGAGACTTATTGGAGTTTCTTTTTGCGTCCGGAGAAGAGGGAGATGTAAAGGAATTAAAAGGGCAAGAGAGGCTGTTAGGTATTAC
>NC_090730.1:1414537-1427037 GCF_036898095.1 Palaemon carinicauda | reverse complement strand
AAAGCGCCTCTCAACTGAAAACTAAATTATGGATGTCTAAAGTCTGTGAAAACAAGGAAGAAGTTGCTAGAATTCTGGGGCAAAAGAAATAGACAGAAGCCACAATTGCACGCTAGGAGGTCAGGGCAGAGATTGCTGTAGACGAAAGCGTGTTAGCTCAAGAGATGCAATGAAACAACTAGACACACACACACCCACACACACACACACACACACACACATATATATATATATATATATGCATAATATATATATATATATATATATATGAATATATATATATATAGTATATATATATACATATATAGATACATAGACGCACAGATAACCTGAAGTTCACAACAACAAAATAATCAGCAATTTTTAAATGCTAATATTTACTTGATGGCGCACCCATATTTTTCAGCTTCATAATATATATATATATATATATATATATATATATTGAAATTATCATCATTATATTATCCTGCATTTGACCTTCTCGTTATATTTTAACAATTTACAAAATGTTAAAAAAAAAAATCTTTGTATTCCCTAAAATCCATAATGAACAAATCCATTAAGTGATATTGATTCCTCTATCGAAGGTGATTTAAGAACATCCGGCATTGGAGAACACGCGAGCGCTGAGGAAGTGTTTGTGAAAGAACCAGTTACGGGCGAAAAAATACTTTCAGTTCAATACGGCTTATGACGGTTTTACTTTAAAGTTGTTGGACGATTTCATGATTAAAAACGAACGAAGCATTTGTTATTATTATTATTATTATTATTATTATTATTATTATTATTATTATTATAATCATTGATATTATGATTATTATCATTATTATCATTATTATTATTATCATTAATAATAATATTATTATTATTATTATTATCATTATTATTATTATTATTATTATTATTATTATTATTATTATTATTATTATTATTATTATTATCATTATTATTACTATTATCATCATTATTATTATCATTATCACTGGCTAAGCTAAAACCCTAGTTGAAAGAGCAAGAAGATATAAGCCCATGGGCTCCAACATTTATAGTCTACTAATAATAAAAATGTATATTTGAGATAGATAGACAGATAGATATATAGAAAATAATACAAGCCTTTTTCACAAATCTGAGGATATATTGCAACCTTTATTCTAATTATGACGAACCATTACTGGACAGTTAATAAAAAAACATTAAAAATCTTACTCTAATTATGACAAACCATTTCTGGTTAATGAAAAAAAGCATTACAACCCTTATTCTAACTATGACAAACCATTTCTGGAAAGTTAATGAAAAAACATTCAAACTCTTACTTTAATTATGACAAACCATTTTTGGAATTATAATGAAGTATTGCAACCCTTACTCTAACTACGACAAACCACTTTTGGAAATATAATGAAATATTGCAACCCTTATTCTAACTACGACAAACCACTTTTGGAAAGATAATGAAGTATTGCAACCCTTATTCTAACTACGACAAACCATTTCTGGAAATATAATGAAATCAAGTATTGCAACCCTTATTCTAACTACGACAAACCACTTTTGGAAATATAATGAAATATTGCAACCCTTATTCTAACTACGACAAACCACTTTTGGAAAGATAATGAAGTATTGCAACCCTTATTCTAACTACGACAAACCATTTCTGGAAATATAATGAAATCAAGTATTGCAACCCTTATTCTAACTACGACAAACCACTTTTGGAAATATAATGAAATATTGCAACCCTTATTCTAACTACGACAAACCACTTTTGGAAAGATAATGAAGTATTGCAACCCTTATTCTAACTACGACAAACCATTTCTGGAAATATAATGAAATCAAGTATTGCAACCCTTATTCTAACTACGACAAACCACTTTTGGAAATATAATGAAATATTGCAACCCTTATTCTAACTACGACAAACCACTTTTGGAAAGATAATGAAGTATTGCAACCCTTATTCTAACTACGACAAACCATTTCTGGAAATATAATGAAATCAAGTATTGCAACCCTTATTCTAACTACGACAAACCACTTTTGGAAATATAATGAAATATTGCAACCCTTATTCTAACTACGACAAACCACTTTTGGAAAGATAATGAAGTATTGCAACCCTTATTCTAACTACGACAAACCATTTCTGGAAATATAATGAAATCAAGTATTGCAACCCTTATTCTAACTATGACAAACCATTTCTGGAAATATACTGAAATATTGCAACCCTTATTCTAACTATGACAAACCATGTCTGGAAATATAAAGAAATATTGCAACCCTTATTTTAACTATGACAAACCATTTCTGGAAATATGATGAACTATTGCAACCCTAACTATGACAAACCCCTTTTGGAAATATAAAGAAATATTGCAACTCTTGTTCTGACTATGACAAAACCATTTCTGGAAATTTAATAAAAAGAAATATTCCAAGAGAGGGAGAGACAGACAGACAGAGAGACAGGGATGAAAGAGGGGGGGGGAAGGGGATAGAGGCTTTTATCCGGGTAAACAATGAGAAATTCGAGCCATTAATGCACAACCAGACGGCAGTAATCAGCAAATTTGCAACCTACTGATGAATTCCTGCTTTCCTCGCCTTCTTCAGAAGACCAGCATCAGCCAGGCCTCATTTATCATAATTATTATTATCATTATTATTATTATCTTTATAATTTTATTATTATTATTATTATTATCATTATTACTTGCTATGCTACAACCCTAGTTGGAAAAGCAAGATGCTATAAGCCCCAGGGGCTTATAGTCTTTTTATAGTTTACTTATGACATCTTTGTTTTTGATGTTGTTAATAGTTTATATATGACATGTCTGTTTTGACGTTGTTACTTATTTTTAGAATGATTTATTGTTAATTTGTTCTCATCATTTATTTATTTCCTTATTTCCTTTCCTCACTGGGCTATTTTTCCCTGTTGGAACCCCTGGGCTTATAGCATCTTGCTTTTCCAACTAGGGTTGTAGCTTGGATAGTAATAATAATAATATTACTTGCTATGCTACAACCCTGGTTAGAAAAGCTAGATGCTATAAGCCCAAGGGCACCGACAGGGAAAATAGCTCAGTGAGGAAAGGAAACAAGGATATAAGAGAATTAATTAACAATTAAAATAAAATATTTAAGAACAGTAACAACAATTATGATAAATATCTCCTATATAAACAATAAAAACTTCAACAAACTAAGACGAAGAGAAATTAGATAGAATAGTATGCCTAAGTGTTACCCTCAAGAAAGAGAACTCTAACGCAAGATAGTGGAAGACCATGGTATAGAGGCTAAGGCACTACCCAAAACTAGAGAACAATGGTTTGAATTTGGAGTTTCCTCCTAGAAGAGCTGCTTGCCATAGCTAAAGTCTCTTATTCAAATATGTTATCTTAGTTCTCTTCCTCTTGTTTTGTTAAAATTTTCATAGTTTATATAGGAGATATTTATACTAATTTTGTTACTGTTCTTAAAATACTTAATTTTTCCTTGTTTCCTTTCCTCACTGGGGCTATTTTCCCTGGTGGAGCCCCCGGGCTTATAACATCCTGCTTTTCCGATTAGGGTTGTAGCTTAGCTAGTAGTAGTAGTAGTAGTAGTAGTAGTAGTAGTAGTAGTAGTAGTAGTAGTAGTAGTAGTAGTAGTAATAATAATAATAATAAATAATATAATTTGGTCTTATGAAGCGTGGTTTAACAACAATTTTATTTATATAAAAAATATATTTTTTCTTATGGTCTTAAATAAAAATAAAAATAATAATAATAATAAATAATAATAATAATAATAATAATAATAATGATAATAATAATAATAATAATAATAATAATAATAATAATAATAATAATAATAATAATAATAATCTGGTCTTATAAAGCGGTTTAACAATCATTCTATTTATGTAAAGGGTATATTTTTCTTAAGGTCTTAATAATAATAATAATAATAATAATAATCTGGTCTTATAAAGCGACTTAACAATAATTTTATTTATGTAAAAGGTATATTTTTCTTAAGGTCTTTAATAATAATAATAATAATAATAATAATAATAATAATAATAATAATAATAATAATAATAATAATTGGAACACTTGGGTTTGGATTATCCTGCTTTCCCAACTAGGGATGTAGCTTAGCTAATAATAATAATAATAATAATAATAATAATAATAATAATAATAATAATAATAATAATAACTAAACGAAGTGAAAATTGTTAAGGTAAAAGACGACCTCTCCCTAAAATTCTGGTTATGCTGTTTAAACAGAGAATAGATGGATGGATGAAATCACGCGAGGTTTCCTCCCTCTCCCTCCCGCTCTCCTCCCCTCTCCCTCCGCTCTCCTCCCCTCTCCCTCCCCCCCAAAACAAATCTTTGTGTCATTTGGCCACAGCGGGTGGGGTATTTTCGTTAAATCCGAGACTTTTATAACCTATCATCACAGGTATAAACATCACTTTTCACATATCGCTATATTCAATTTAGGGAAATAATAATAAAAGAGAAATGATTTATAAGTTGATTGCTTTTTATTCTTTTTTTTTTTTTTCTATTGTGAAGCGTCCCTCACAAGACGTCATGATTTAGATGAGTTTTATTCCTCGTATGTCTATATTAGAGACTTAATGTGCTGTGGTTGATGTTAGGCTGTCATACAATACACTGGAATGCTGTTGATAAATGATTATTATTATTATTATTATTATTATTATTATTATTATTATTATTATTATTATTATTATTATTATTATTATTATTATTAAAGGTAGAGACACATTTCATTTTGGTAGTTTTGAAAACATTATAAAAAAAATAGATTGTTTAATAAGTGCAGTTTTTTATCAAGATTATTAAAAATTATATTTAAATTGCTAAAATTATTATGGATTTCTTTTTTTTTACGTGGAAAGACAAATTTCGTTTTGGTATTTTTGGATATATATATTCAAAAATATTGAATGGTTTAATAATTGCAGTTTTTCTTATCAAAATTATCAAAAATCGTTATTAATGAAATTGTTAAAATTATAGATTTTTCTACGTAGAAAGACACATTACGTTTTGGTATTTTTGGAAATATATATTTAAAAATATTGAATGGTTTAATAATTAGTTTTTTATCAAAATTATTAAAAGTTATTAATGAAATTATTAAAATTATACTTTTTTACGAGGAAAATGAAATTTCGTTTTGGTATTTTTGGATATATATTTAAAAATATTGAATGGTTTAATAATTGCAGTTTTTTATCAAAATTATAAAAAAATTATTATTAATGAAATTGTTGAAATTATAGATTTTTTACGTGGAAAGACAAATTACGTTTTGGTATTTTTGGATATGCTTAAAAAATATTTGAATGGTTAATATGTGTTTTTTATCAAGATTGTTAAAAATTATCATAGAAATTGCTAAAATTAGTATAGATTTTTTTAACGTGGAAAATGAAATTTTGTTTTTATATTTTTGGATCCATTTGAAAAAAAATTTAATCATTCAGTATGTGCAGTTTCTTTATCAAAATTATTGAAAATTGTTATTACCAAATTTGCTAAATTATTGTTATTATTATTAATATTATTATTATTATTACTATTATTATTATCATTATTAATATTATCATCATCATCATTATTATTATTATTATTATTATTAATACTATTATTAATTATTATTATTATTACTATTATTTTTATCATTATAATATTATCATTATTATTATTATTTTTATCATTATTAATATTGTCATTCATTATTATTAATTATTATTATTATTATTATTATTATTATTATTATTATTATTACTACTATTATTATTACTACTATTATTAAATATTATCATTAGTATTATTATAATAATAATAATAATAATTATTATTATTATTACTATTATTTTATGTGGAAAGAAAGGGTTTCGGTGGGAAAATCAATTTCGTTTTGGTAGTTTTGAATATTGTTATTTTTAATGGTTTATTTAGTGAAGTTTTTTCAAAATTATCAAAAATTATTATCATTGAAATTAGTAAAATTATTATCAAAATAAATTTTATATCAAAATTATCATTAAAATCATTAAATTTATAATATATCAAAATTAATAAAGTTAGTATAGTTATTGAAATCAAAATTATAAATATCGAAATTAATAAAATTATTAAAATTATAGTTATTGAAATCAAAATTATTAATATCGAAAAAATTAATATTATTAAAATTATAATTATCAAATTATAAATTATTGAAATGTTCTAATTTATATATCAAAATTACTGAAAATTATTAGGATTAAAATTAATGAAATTGCTAAAATCATAACTATTAATATTTCAATTATAAATCATTGAAATGTTCAAATTTATACATCAAAATTACTGAAATTATTAGGATTAAAATGATTAAAACTAATGAAATTGCTAAAATCATAACTATTAATATTTCAATCATCAAAATTAGTAAAATAATTATTATTGAAATGTTAAAATTTATATATCAAAAATTACTAAAATTATTAGGATTAAAATTATTAATATTAATGAAATTATCATAGCTATTAAAATTTCAATTATCAAAATTAGTAAAATAATTATTACTGAAATGTTCAAATTTATATATTAAAATAACTGAAAATTATTAGGATTAAAAATGATTAATATTAATGAAATTATCATAGCTATTGAAATTTCAATTATCATAATGAGTAAAATTATTATTATTATTATTATTGAAAATAAGATGATCAGTATGGAAATTGTTTCAATGAAAAAATGGGCTGACGTTAACTTCCGGACGAAAATTCTCATCGATGTGTCTTCGTTGAGAAAGTTTTAATAGTCAAAATTCTTTCGGTTAGGATGAGATAATTTGTAATAAGTTTAGACCGAAAAATGGTCATGGGGAGGAAAACATGTTCATTTATAGAAAAAAAGAAAGAAAAAACTACACTTGAAGTGGTTAACAGTACACTAAGAAACCAAGCCTCTGAAGGAATTGGTCATTCTACAGCTTTGGATGTTGGAGAAAAAAAAAAAAAAAAAAAAAAAAAAAAAAAAAAACCAGCACCTTGTTAAAGGCAAAGTTCCAAATTTTCGTCAATTATATATTGGGCTTTTGTCAAAAGCCAATTCTCTGCAATTAAACACAGGTATTAGGTTCTTCTAAAACTTTTGATTTAGCAAACAAAAACAAAAGTTTTAGTCAAAACCAGTCTCTTGTTAAAAGTAAATTCTAGCTTTCCGCTAATAATTCGGTTCTTATCCGTGGTCAATTATCTGAGAATTAAACAAATGAGATGCGTTTCTCTAAAGCTTTTGATTTACCCCCCCCCCCTCCAACTTTTTTTTTTTTTAAAGTGAAAACCAGTCTCTTGTTAAAAGTAAAGTTCGAGTCTTTCGTCAATAATTTGGTTCTTATCGAAAGGTCAATCCTCTAATAAATGAACAATGAAATTGGTTTTCTAAAGCTTTTGATTTAGCCAAAAAAAAAAAAAAAAGAAAAAAAAAGTTTCAGTGAAAACCAGTCTCTTGTTAAAAGTAACGTTCCAGTTATCCGTCAATTATTAGATTCTTGCCAGTGGTCAATCCACTGAGAATTAAACAAAGGAATTGGTTATCCTAAATCTTTGGATATATAAAAAAAGTTTCACTGAAAACCAGTCTCTAGTTAAAAGTAAAGTTCCAGCTTTCCGTCAATCATGAGTCTCTTGTCAGTGGCCTCTCAAAAATGCCATCCTTCAAAAAGGCCTTAAGTAATTTTCCAGCGAGAGAGAAAATGGATAGTTCGTGCACGCAGGCTACTCGTAAAATCACAGGCATCCATGCAACTCTGTGTACCTGCGGTTTTATGAACGAGTTAGACTAATGAGGCAAGAAAGGCGCTGGTGTCATTTCGAGTGATATCCATTCGGCATGGAAGAAGACACAATGGTGCTTATATATTACAGATTTAAACTGTCATTATATCACCAGTAGTATGAATAACAAAGATAAAAGTGAATGGTGATGAAATAATTTTCATAAACGCTCAGGCACACTATTCTATCTGTTAACTTGTTTCTTTTTCTCACTGGGCTATTTTCCCTGTTGGAGGCCTTATTAAGCTTATGGTATCCTGCTTTTCCAACTAATGTTGTAGCTTATCACGTAGTAGTAAGTAATAGTAATAATCTCCCTTATTTCCTTTCCTCACTGGGCTATTTTTTCCTGTTGGAGCCCTTTATTGGGCTTATAGCATCCTGCTTTTTCTAACTAGGGTTGTGGCTTATCAAGTATTAATAACAACAACAACAACAACAATAATAATAATAATAATAATAATAATCTTCCTTATGTCATTTCCTCGCTGGGCTATTTTCCCTGTTGGAATCTTTATTGGGCTTATAGCATCCAGCTTTTGCAATTAGGGTTGTAGATTAACAAGTAGTAGTAGTAGTAATAATAATAATAATAATAAAAATAATAATAACAACAACAACAACAACAACAATAATAATAATAATAATAATAATCTTCCTTATTTCCTTTCCTCACTGGGCTATATTTCCCTGTTGGAGCCCTTATTGGGTTTATATCATCCTGCTTTTCAAAATAGGATTGTAACTTAGCCAAACATTAATAATAATAATAATAATAATAATAATAATAATAATAATAATAATAATAATAATAACAATCTGAAATATGTACTTTCATTATCACGAATCTGAAATATGTACTTTCATTATCACGACACGGCCTGCCAGGTCATGGGAGAGTGGGTCAACCAGGTCGCGCGCTGGTCACTTACCAGGTCTTGCGAGTCATGCGCCCGTCACGCGGGTCATGCTTGAATCCACAGGGCGTGACTTTTCGAACATTCGTATCGATGTCCGATCACATCCCACCGATGCAATGACCAGGACTAGTCATTTGAACTGTAAGGCATAAGACAGCTTCGCTTGTGTTGGAAGTTTCCTTGTGTATCCCTGAGTCAAAGGGTTTCAACAACGTCTTTAATATAATAAAAATAATAATAATAATAATAATAATAATAATAATAATAATAATAATAATAATAATAATAATAATAATAATGATAATAATAATAATAATGACTCACACAAGCTCCTGGTATATAAAATGAGATTATGAAAACTAAAATATCACTTTCTCTAAAAAGAAATGTTCCAGTTCATCATACAACTTTGCCTGTACATACAGTAGGGCACAGGTAACCAATCTCTGTTTTAGGTTGCAGTGTCCTAGAGGTAGCGCCCTTGCCTGGTGGTTGCCAGACTGGGGCTCGAGTACTGCTCAAACTCGTAAGCTTCTTTATTGGCTGGAACCTCACCATTCTTGTGAGCTATGGATGGGGAGTTTGGGGGAGTCATCAGCAGCCATTGCCTGGCCCTCCTTGGTCATAACTAGGATGGATAGGGGATTTGGGCCCTGATCATACGTATACATGGTCAGACTCTAGGGCACTGTCCTGCTTGATAGGACCATGGCCTTTAAACCTTTAAGCCCATTGAACAGTTTTTTAGATACCTGTACACCTCTAAAATTCAGCATAAAAAAGAGAAGGAAGTGTCCTCCGAAAAATAACACAATTATCAAAATCTTGTAATTCATAATACAGCTGTGCCTGTATCTATGGCAGAGGTTGTCAATCTTCCTGTTCTGTATACCCATTGGAAATTTTTATAGATGCCTGTGCCAATAAAATTGAGGATTAAATAGAGAAATAATAGAAATTACATTGTGATATAATTCAATTATAGAATCTCATTGCAGATTACCTCATTTTTGCCCAGTACTTGGATATTCTCTAAGAGCCAATGTACCCCATGAGGAGTAAAAAGGTGCCACTGGGGGTATAAATACGCCGGGCTGAGAACCCTGAGTCAAAGGGTTTCAAAGTCGTCTTTAATAATAATAATAATAATAATAATAATAATAATAATAATAATAATAATAATAATAACTCACACAACCGCTTACATTAAGAACTCTATGGAACTACACACACGACTGGAATTATCAGAACCTTTAAATAGTAGTTCAGTGCAGAGAGAGAGAGAGAGAGAGAGAGAGAGAGAGAGAGAGAGAGAGAGAGAGAGAGAGAGAGAAACTACATTGAAGAGTCTAC
Source organism: Palaemon carinicauda (assembly GCF_036898095.1). Lineage (NCBI taxonomy): Eukaryota > Metazoa > Arthropoda > Malacostraca > Decapoda > Palaemonidae > Palaemon > Palaemon carinicauda. Next base: position 1,416,876 of record NC_090730.1, on the reverse strand, counting down.
GGATAACACTCTGATGAATCATAAAATTCTTCAAAAATCAGAGACTATATAGCATCAACTGACCAGAAATAAAACCACTCACTACTAGGAGATGGAAAGAGGAAAGGAAGAGAAGAATGAGATGGAGGGAATGACGGAGGGAAATGTGAAGGGGAGAGGGGAGGGGGAGGGGGGGAGGGGGGAGGGGGAGGGGGGAGGAGTGTTGTCATGGAAAGCGACATACTGTCCTTTGGCGTAATGACAGCCGTTGACTTGACATTCACCAAAACTCGTCAGGTTGTTTGAAACCTTACATGAAATAATTGATGGGTTACGTTTCCTGAAGCTTGCTATATTCTCTCTCTCTCTCTCTCTCTCTCCTCATCTCTCTCTCTCTCTCTCTCCTCTCTCTCTCTCTCTCTCCCCTCTCTCTCTCTCTCTCTCTCTCTAAATGTTTATTTTACTGTTTCAGAATATATTTCGATATGGTAAACATGATAAGCAGAGTTTTGGGTAAATAAAATGAGATTATGAAATGTAAAATGTCCATTTTCTCTAAAAAGAAAAGTAATTAATCAGATGGTCCCATAAGTAGCAAATTATGCATCAGAAGCTTAGAGCCTTGCTAGCCTTAGAACATAAGCTACTTACAACTTGAAGAGCTATGGAAGGAATAGTGATGGGCATGACACTAAGAGACAGAAAAAGAGCAACATGGATACGAGAGCAAACTAGAGGATATTCCATCGGCATGTAAGGAAAAGATTGCAAAAGATGCAGGTGAAGGAAAAGACGATGAATTGACAAGCTGAGAAATTAGCGGGTGTGGACTGGAACAAGTGGAAGGACATGTCAGACGCCTTTGTCCTATGGTGGACTAGTAACGGCTGATGATGATGAGGAAGACGATATATATATATATATATATATATATATATATATATATATATATATATATATATATATATATATATATATATATATATATATATATGTATATATATATATATATGTATATATACATACATACATATATATATATATATATATATATATATATATATATATATATATATATATATATATATATATATACACACACTTCTTTTATGTAAAAGGCTAAACAAAAGCGACAACAACAAAAATAATATCTCAGAACTACGCGACACCTATAGGAATAAATTTGAAAAAAAAAAAATAGAGTAAAAATAATTTGAGAATTCACTAAGCCAAGTGATTATAATTCTCTTTCCATTGAATACGCTTGTAAAGGCCTAAAATAATACGACTTTATTTCCCTAAGCATTTCATTTCGGAAAACGAGAGGCTGATAGATAGATAGATAGATACATAGATAGATAGATAGATACCCAGACAGACAAACAGAAGATTGAAGTACATTAACATAAATGAAACATCAAAATCCCCCAAAAGATTAAAGAATAAAAAAATATTTAAGACAAAATCAAGTTAAACGGAAGACAGATAGATAGATATATAGACAGATAGATAGGCAGACAAACTGAAGGACAGAGGATTGGAAAGTAATTGACATAATGAAACAGCAAATAAAAAAAAAGACTTGAATTAAGTTAAATGAAAGGCATATATATATATATATATATATATATATATATATATATATATATATATATATATATATATATATATATATATATAGATAGATAGATAGATAGATAGATAGAGAGACGAACAGATGATTCATGATTGAAACATCAAAATAAAAAAAAATAAAAAATAGAAGACCAAAATTAAGTTTACTATTATCATGATCCCATTATTTTGGTGGAAGAGGGAAACAAGGCCGAGAAGGAAGGACGGAAGGAAGAGAGGAAGAAGGAGAAAGAAATTGTGCCCGAAGGGGAATTAGCGAAGAACAAAGGAACTTTAATCAAGTACTAATACATGCAAATGGACCTTCAGAAGATGATTCCCTTGTCTGGAAAAATACCCAGTTCAAGAATCAATAATTGTTTAACCTACAACGGCGATATAATTGAGCCGAGGAGGAGGAGGAGGAGGAGGAGGGAGAGGAGGATGAGGAAGGAGAGGAAGAGGAAGAGGAGGAGGCGGAATAGGAGGGAAAGGGAGAGGGAGAGGAAGAGGAGGAGGAGGAGGAGGAGGAGGAGGGAGAGAAAGAGGAAGAGGAGGAGGAGGAGGGAGAGAGGAGGAGGGAGAGGAGGAGGAGGGAGAGGAGGGAGAATGAGGGGGGAGGGAGGGGGGAGAGGAGGAGGAGGAGGAGGAGGAGGGAGGAGGAAGCCAGTTGGGGGACAGATTTTGAAGTAGAGCTACAGTTTAGTTAAGGGTTTCAGCTGTCTGTATATATATATATATATATA
>NC_090730.1:1407037-1409537 GCF_036898095.1 Palaemon carinicauda | reverse complement strand
GCGCTATTAATACCTGCTCCTATGACCTGTCAAAACATCTAGTAACTAAGCTCGCCCCTCTCACAGTAAATGAATATACACTGAAAAATACTTATGAATTTGTAGACTTGATTAATTCTGTCGGAGATGCAAATAACTATGTTATGTGCAGCTTCGACATTGAAAGTTTGTTCACTAACATCCCTTTGAGAGAAACACTGGAGATAATTCTTGAACAGCTTTTCCCTAACCCAGAGGACATTTTCGAAGGTTTCAGTAAAAAACAATTTAAAATACTATTAGAACTAGCTACCACTACATCCACATTCATGTTCAATAACAAGTTATATGAGCAAGTAGATGGAGTAGCAATGGGATCGCCGTGTGGACCAACCTTGGCAAATATATTTTTATGTTATTGTGAAGGGAAATGGTTGAATGATTGTCCTGTGGATTTTAAGCCTTTTTTGTACCGTCGATATGTAGACGATACATTTTTACTTTTCAAAGATTTAGATCATATAAGCCAGTTTTTAGATTATTTAAATACAAAGCATCGTAACATAAGATTTACGAAAGAAAATGAACAGGATGATACTTTGCCTTTTCTCGATGTCTTGGTCTCTCGGACACATAATACCTTTGAGACCTCAGTATTTCGAAAAAACACTTTTACAGGACTAAGCACTCATTTTTTAAGCTCAGAACCTAAAATCTACAAAATTAATTCGATAAAAACACTGTTATATAGATGTTATCATGTATGTTCAACTTATCTGGGGTTTCATGAGGAAGAAAATTTTCTAAAATAATTTTTTATTACCAATGGGTTCCCTCTGAACCTCTATTATAATCAAGTCAAGAAGTTTTTAGATAAAATTTACAGTCAAAATTTAACAATTCAAACAGTCAGTAAGAAAAAGTTATATGTCTCCTTTCCGTACTATGGTTATGTTTCGGAGAGACTAAGAACAGAGGTTATGAGTGTTGTGGGGAAATGTTATCCCCACATAGATTTAAAATTAATGTTTACTAACAAGTTCTCAGTTGGCTCACTGTTTAAATATAAGGAGAGTCTACCTACTCCCTTGTGTTCCGGTGTCATATACACTTTTCAATGTGCACTCTGTAATGAGTGCTACACTGGAAGCACGTCTAGACAGCTTCAGTGTAGGATTTCGGAGCACATGGGGAGATCGGCAAGAACCAAAATACCGTTAAGTAAAAAACCAATTTCCGCTATTTATGACCACGCATTTAAATCTGGTCATCCCATTTCTATTGAAAATTTCAAAATTACAGACAGACATAGTAACGTCAGCCAGCTGAGAATCTTGGAGTCTTTATATATTTTTAAGACAAAACCCAGCTTGAATGAGGGCTTACCTGTTCAGTTGCCGGTGACCCATTGATCCGTGTGGTCTGTGGGTTGCTGGTCTGGATGGGTGGTCATCATATCCTGCGGGTGACTAGTTATATTAGTTATTAAGTCTTTTATATAGTTGTGTGTAATAAGTTTTTTTAAGGTTTTATGTTCCTTGATTGGTTGATTTTAGAACTAGTTGATCAATTCATGAAAGTGTATCTTCCTAACTATGTACTTAGGATGATTTTATTAATTTTATTAATTTTACATATGATAATTGCAGATAGGCTGAAGATGACATAAGTTATGTCGAAAGCTCCCGAATAAAGATGATGATAGCAGCATTGACTATTTTATTCCTACTTAAATTGCGATTCCCAAGAGGAACTCATCTATCAACTATATATATATATATATATATATATATATATATATATATATATATATATATATATGTATATGTATATATATACATTTATATATATATATATATATATATATATATATATATATATATATATATATATATATATATATATATATATATATTTACATATGTATATAAAACATACAGGCAATAAATTCAACGTATAAATTAATTCAAACACCTAATATAACCATAGTTTAAATCCACTTGTATCTTAAAGCGATAGTGATCTATATCCTAAAGAGTTAAACTATTAAGGTTAACCGTTATTTGTACCGACTTACACTAAGAGTCAAAACTCAAAATATGATTTAGCCCCAAAATCTTCTCTGAAGACATTCTCCTATAAAATAAAATTTCGTAATAAGTCCTTCAAAAGGAGCTTCCTTAGAAAGCTTAATTGGTAACGATACAAAGAAGCTTAACGGAAGCGATATGAGGAAAGCTCAAAACTACGTCAAAAATTCGCTTCAATAAACGGGAAGGTTTATGAAATAGCAACGGAAAAATGAGCATGAAAAATCCTATCTTTTAATAACAGCTCAAATGCCAGTGGGGTTATAGATTGTATTATCATTAGGGTTTTAGTGGCCAATTGGAAACGTCCTTGCCTGGTGATCGCCGGACTGGGGTTCGAGTCCCGCTCAAACTCGATAGTTTCCTACAACCTCATAATCCTTGGGGGAGTCTATAGGTCTACCTGCTAAGTCCTCAGCAGCAAATACCTT
>NC_090730.1:1379537-1397037 GCF_036898095.1 Palaemon carinicauda | reverse complement strand
GCAACGTATGTGCCCGAGTGGCATAGCATCGTCGTCAAAAGGCTTTAAATCTCTTGTCTTCTTGTCTCCTTATTAAATTACTTTATTACGGCTACAAAAAATTGGCACTGCTCTCTCTCTCTCTCCCTCTCTCTCTCCTCTCTCTCTCTCTCTCTCTCTCTCTCTCTCTCTCCTCTCTCTCTCTCTCTCTCTCTCTCTCTCTCATAATAATGTCGAGCTTTGACTGAAGTGACTTTACACACACATCTTATATATATATATATATATATATATATATATATATATATATATATATATATATATATATATATATATATATATATATACACACATTTATATCTACTGTACACACACACACATATATATATATATATATATATATATATATATATATATATAATATATATATATATACTATATATATAAATAGTATATATATATATATATATATATATATATATATATATATATATATATATATATATATATACACGAGTGCCTGACTGTCAATTTAAGTCAGGTACTGTATCCAAAAATTGTAATAGACAGTCTCTCTCTCTCCCTCTCTCTCTCTCTCTCTCTCTCTCTCTCTCTCTCTCTCTCTCTCTCTCTCTCCATCATCGTTACGCTCACCGGCGGCACCATTATCATCACCATATTCTTCTTCTTCTTCTGTATCTATTCTTGATCTGGCGACGGGGTGGGCGTGTTACTAGACTGTGTGTGTGTGTTCTCATCATACATGTGACAGGGCTCGTCAAAAATGCCACCTTGCCAGCTCGCTCGCTCGCTCGTGGGGACGACAAGAACTAGTGTTGTGTAAGTGCCAACACCTGTACTCCAAGTGCCGCCTTGCCACGCTTGCTAACCTACTCGGTAATGGGTGTATTTGTATGCTAAATTGACGTCACTGGATGAATATGACGATAGTGGCGAGGAAAAAAGGGCGAACGTAATCAGATTCTTCGAGAAATCAGTTTTGGCAGGAATGTTGCCTATATGATTTTGGTACGAGTTATCAAAGGCCATATTATTATTATTACTAGCCAAGCTACAACCCTAGTTGGAAAAGCAATATTCTTTAAGCCCAAAGACTCCAATAGGGAAAAATAGCCCAGTGAGGAAAAGGAAATAAATAAATGACGACAACAAAGCAACAATAAATCATTCTAAAATTTTAGTACGAATTATCAAAGGCCATATTATCATTATTACTAGCCAAGCTACAACCCTAGTTGGAAAAGCAATATTCTCTAAGCCCAAAGGCTCCAATAGGGAAAAATAGCCCAGTGAGGAAAAGGAAATAAATAAATGACGACAACAAATCAACAATAAATCATTCTAAAATTTTGGTACGAATTATCAAAGGCCATATTATTATTATTACTAGCCAAGCTACATTCCTAGTTGGAAAAGCAATATTCTCTAAGCCCAAGGGCTCCAATAGGGAAAAATAGCCCAGTAAGGAAAGGAAATAAATAAATAACGACAACAAACCAACAATAAATTATTCTAAAAACAGTAACAATGTCAAAACAGCTATGTCATATATAAACTATAAAAAGACTTGTTTCAGCCTGTTCAACATAAAAACATTTGCTGCAACTTTGAACTTTTGAAGTTCTCCTGATTCAACTATCCGATTAGGAAGATCATTCCACACCTTGGTCACAGCTGCTGCTGCCGTTGGTAAAAATAAAAGATCTATATGAAAAATGTTGCCGTTAATGACAATAAAGTATGCAAAATCAAACCATTGTTCTCTATTCTTGTATAGTGCCATAGCCTCTGTACCATGATGATTTAATGCAAGGAACATAACTGACTCCATAAGTATAGTGAGATAATAACATCATTAGCCGCTATTAGTCCACTCCAGGACAGAGGCCTCAGGCGTGTCATTCCAATTGCGTCTGTTTATGGTCTTCCTATGTCAGACCACACCAGAAAACTATCTTAGCTTGCCCATCCATCGTCTTCTCTTCCTTCTCCTTCTTCTTTTGCAATCTCTAGGGACCCATTCTGTTATTTCTAATGTCCATTTATTATGTAACTCTCATTATATGTTCTGACCATGTTCATTTCTTTTTCTTACTTGTTAAAATATCCTCTAGTTTAGTTTGCACTCGCATCCATGTTGCTCTTTTTCTGTCTCTTAGTGTTATCCATATCATTGGTCTTTCCATAGCTTTTTGAGTTGTAACTAGCTTATGTTCTAAGGCTTTAGGACTCCAAGTTTCTGATGCAGAAGTTAAAACTTGTAAGACCCTCTCATTAAATAAGTTTCTTTTAAGAGAAATTGGCATTTTACATTTCATAATATCATTTTGACTCTTTAGCTATGGTAAGCAGCTCTTCTACGAGGAGGACACTCCAAAATCAAACCATTGTCCTCTAGTCTTGGGTAGTGCTATAACCCCTGTACCATGGTCTTCCACTGTCTTGGGTTAGAGTTTTCTTGCTTGAGGGTACACTTACGCACACTAATCTAACATATTTCCCTTCCTCTTGTTTTGTTAAAGTTTTTATACTTTATATAGGAGATATTTACTTTAACGTTACTGTTCTTAAAATATCTTATTTACTGCATTGTTTCCTTTCCTCACTGAGCTATTTTCCCTGTTGGAGCGCCTGGGCATATAGCATCTTGTTTTTCCAACTAGGGTTGTAGCGTATAGCGAGTTATAATTATAATTTACCGAAAACACTTCATCCCATTTCAGAGTATTTTGTTCTTCGATTTCGTTTTTTGTCCAGAATGGGGGCTCGAACGCTAGGGCTGTTGCGACAGGAGGACTAAAATAAAATTCTCACCGGCCGACCGTGACAGGATTCGAACCTGCAATCTTCGGAATAGAATAAAATTCTCACCGGCCGACCGTGACAGGATTCGAACCTGCAATCTTCGGAATAGAATAAAATTCTCACCGGCCGACCGTGACAGGATTCGAACCTGCAATCTTCGGAATAGAATAAAATTCTCACCGGCCGACCGTGACAGGATTCGAACCTGCAATCTTCGGAATAGAATAAAATTCTCACCGGCCGACCGTGACAGGATTCGAACCTGCAATCTTCGGAATAGAATAAAATTCTCACCGGCCGACCGTGACAGGATTCGAACCTGCAATCTTCGGATCCGAAGTCCGACGCCTTATCCGTTAGGCCACACGGCCACGTTACTTCCTGCTAGGATTTTACCAACGGTGATAATTTACAACACGTTTGGGTTTGCTCTCTCTCTCTCTCTCTCTCTCTCTCTCTCTCTCTGTGAAGTGTTTTCAGAAATTGCTGTAACATGATGGCCTTTTATTTCGTTTACCTTTTACTTGCATATTTCATTGCTCAAATAAAAGTAACAATTTCTAGCTCTTAATCATTCACAACCCGTTTGCTCTCTCTCTCTCTCTCTCTCTCTCTCTCTCTCTCTCTCTCTCAAGTAAATTCCCGTAACACATGATAGTTTTACATTCTGTCTACCTTATATTCGATTTTTTTTTTTACAAAACGTAACAATTTATCGCTCTTAAGGTAACAATAGCTTGCTAAACCTTACTGGCAAGATATCATATAAGAAAAATTACCAAATTTTATTCATAAAAAGGTGAAACAAGTCTGTCACTCTCATGCAAAAGCTATAATATTCTGCTTTCGGGTTTTCCATAGAAATAAATGTCGGCCTGAGAACTTGTAAAATCATATAACTTTTGTTGGTATTTCATGAAATATAGTAGGAGATAAGGAAACTCAAATATGCATATTTGCATCGTAGTAGTAATTAATCGTTAATAGATAATAAATTATCGATAAAAATTAATTTTTTGATTTATTTCCTCTTAAAACCATTTTACCTGAAGAGTAATAATAAAGGATTTCATTCATAAAAAGCATGTCAATGAGCTACAACTGATTTGTCCAGCATAGTTCCTCCAAAGTAGAGAGAGAGAGAGAGAGAGAGAGAGAGAGAGAGAGAGAGAGAGAGAATATATAGCTTTTGTTCAACGTTTGTTTTAAATATCTGTTAACTTTATTACGCCTGCCATTCTTTTTAGTTCATCATTAACTCCTAGATGTTCCCATCCAGTGTGTTCATTCAATTTCAACTTAAGTGTTACTTGAAAGTGAAAATCTATATCAGCATATTCAATTATTAAATTTTCCTTTGGGCACATCTCCAGAGGCCTTTTGCTATTTTCTATCTCCAGGGCACGGGTAACATATAAGCATAAACATTTTTACCTCCGCTAATGAAGTTGGAAGGAGGTTATGTTTCTGCACGATGTTTGTGCGTTTGTAATTTGTGTGTGCTTCTTTGTGAACAGCTTCCTGTCCACAATTTTAATCATAGAGTAATGAAACATGCAGGGATTAACTGTTATGTATAAAGCTGGAAATGATTGAATTTTGGAAGGTCAAGATCAAAGGTCAAGGTCACGGACAAGCAAAATGTCCAATTCACGTAAGAAGCCAGAAGTTTGGACACCGTTGTCATAGATTTCAAACTTGGCTCATATTTAAACGTATGAAAATCCACGCCAATTAATACATGTAAAGGTCAAAGGCCACGGTCAAGCAAAAGGTCGAGAAATAAGCTGCCGCGGCGGAGGTTTGCACTCTGAGTGCTCCTCTAGTTACGAATGCAGATTTTTTTTTTTTTGTTCTCTTAATATAGAAATCGTACTCGGAAATCATCTTGTTTAACTATTCTCAACTCATACCGAATAACATGTTTGAATGATGTATCTAAAAAAATATTCTTAATCTTATGAGAGCATAACCTTAAATATTATTAATACTATTATTATTATTATTATTATTATTATTATTATTATTATTATTATTATTACTATCCAATCTACAACCCTAGTTAGAAAGGCAAGATGCTATAATCCCAAGGGCTCCAACAAGGAAAAATAGGCCAGTGAGGGAATGGAAATAAGGAAATAACTAAATTAATGGAGCAATTCTTACCCTAAACTTTTGTTAAGCCCAAGGGCTCCAACAAGGAAAAATAGCCCAGTGAGGAAAGGAAATAAAAAAAATAAAGAAATCAATGGAGTAATTCTTACCCTAAACTTTTGTTAAGCCCAGGGGCTCCAACAAGGGAAAATAGCCCAGTGAGGAAAGGAAATAAAAAAATAAATAAATCAATGGAGTCATTCTTACCCAAGACCTTTGTGAACATAGTAAGATCTAAGTCGTATAGAAACGCCTTTTCTTGACCACTTCAAAGATTTTTTTTTCTTTTTTTTGCACAGTGAAGTACGCCAAAGTGATTCCGCAATAACCCATGCGTAAATGCTATTTGCAAACGACTTTCAACTGCTCTACGCTGCAACTGCATTCCTCCATAACATATTTTTTCCCCCTTTATTCTTAAGTGGCCCGGGTTTTTTTTTTTTATTCATTTTTATTTTTGCCAAGTTCCAGTCTGTTGCAAACGATACAGAGCCATTGAACGTTTGCCACTTGAAGATAGAATGCTTGGGCCTTGTCGTTTAACAAACAGGCCCCTTCACTGATTAACTTTATATATATAAATATATATACATATATATGTGTGTATGTGTGTTTGTGTGTGAGTGTGTATCTACGTATCCCTGTGTGAGGTAGTGATTAATTTCTATTTGAGCACGATATTGTGTTGATTTTCATCCATATATATATATATATATATATATATATATATAAAATCATCATCAGCCGTTGCTTGTCAACTGTAAGACAAAGACATTGAGAAATGTCCTTCAAACTTTCTTAGTTCGTCAATCCATCGTCTTCTCTTCCTTCCCCTGCTTCTTTTACATTCTCAAAAGACTCATTCTGTTATTCTTAATGTCCATCTATTATCTACTGCAGGACAAAGTCCTCAGACATGTCCTTCCATTTCCCGGCTGTTTATGGTCTTTCTATGTCAATATTCTTTCAAAATATAAGGGGGCCAAAATATTAGTCTTAAACTGGACAGTTTTAAGAGTCAGTACTAGAGAGAGAGAGAGGAGAGAGAGAGAGAGAGAGAGAGAGAGAGAGAGAGAGAGAGAGGAAATAGTATGTTAACTCGCTATATTTTAATATATATATGTATACACATATATGAGAATGTAGGATAAATAAAATAAAACATTCCTGCTTACATTTGTCGTGAAAGTTGATTGAGAGAGAGAGAGAGAGAGAGAGAGAGAGAGAGAGAGAGATTCGCATATTCCTGAGGATATATAAACAAATCTTCCTGGTTACATTTGTCGTGAGAGAGAGAGAGAGAGAGAGAGAGAGAGAGTGAGAGAGAGAGAGAGAGAGAGAGAGATTCACATATTCCTGAGGATATATAAACAAATCTTCCTGGTTACATTTGTCGTGAGAGAGAGAGAGAGAGAGAGAGAGAGAGAGAGAGAGATTCACATATTCCTGAGGATATATAAACACGTATTTCACCTCTCATGAAAGGGTAACGGTTATACATTCAGCAACAATGCTTTGATTCACAAATCTCTCGAGTGTTTAGATGTTGACACAGTATCGCCCGAGTTCCAAGTCGAACACACTGTTACCGAACCGGACCACTGTTTACGTTTCTCTCGAGAATTTAACTCTTGTTTAGGATGGTTCGGGAAGAAATTCAAGGTTTTCGTTTATTTGGCGTGGTGGGCTATTTACAGATTTTTTTTTTTTTTCGGTTTGCAAGTGATTTATGTGATTGTTTCTTCAGTTTTGCACTTTGGTTCATTTAGGGTTTAAAGAAAATTTTTTTCCTGTAAGAACACTCATATTATTATTATTATCATTATTATTATTATCATTATTATATTTAGGGTTTAAAGACAATTTTTTCCCTGTAAGAACACTCATATTATTATCATTATTATTATTATTATTATTATTATCATTACCTGACCTACAACCTTAGTTAGAAAAGAACGATACTATAAGCCCAAGGGTTCCAAAAGGGTAAAAGCAGTCCAGGTCAGTGAGGAAAAGAAACAAATAATTAAATAAACTACAATAGAAGTAATAACAATTAGAATAAAATATTTCAAGGATAGTGCTCACATTAAAATATATCTTTCATATATCAACTATAAAAACTTCTAAACCATAGAGGAAGAGAAATAAGATAAAAAAAAATGTGCCTGAGTGTACCCTCAAGCTAGAGAACTATTCCTAGACAGTGGAAGACAATGGTACAGAGGGTATGATACAACCCAAAACTAAAGAACAATGGTTACATTTTGGAGTGTCCTTCTCCAAAAAGAGCTGCTTACCATAGCTAAATATGTGGAAATTAGCCACTGAACAATTACAAGCATTAGTTATATTATTATAATGAGGGAAAAGGAAGAATAAAGCTTTGTACCTGGTTCCACGAAATTCTGAGATTGACTAACCCATTTTTATCTATCATATCATATTTATATAGGAAATGTTTATCCTAATGTTACTGTTCTGAAAATATTTTATTTTTCCTTGTTTCATTTCCTCACTGGGTTATTTTACCGTTTTGGACCCCTGCGACTATAGCGTCCTCCTTTTCCAACTAGGGTTGTAGCTTAGCAAGTAATAATAATAATAATAATAATAATAATAATAATAATAATAATAATACCTATATTTCTCGTAAGACCTTTTATGTTAATAGCTATAATAATAACTAACCTCATAATTTTTTTTTTTTTTTTTTTTTTTTTTTGCGTTCTCTATACCCTTGAAAATGTACCGTAAGGAGATTATTTTATCGAACTGTTGGACTCCAACTTAATCTAATCTATAATTACTAGGTACAATTCTTTACACAGATTAGAAAAAAAAAAAAAAAAAAAAAAAAAAAAAAAACACCTAATACATCATTGTCCTTTTGGTCATTTGTAAGAGAATATTCTGTTTGAATTTAAAGCAGCTTTTAATCTAGAAAAATAATTAATAAAATTAGCATAATTATCGCATGTGATAATTATTGGTATCGATTTAGAATGTTCTTATGTAATGTTTTCATTATAAAGGTATTTACTATTTCTCAAAATGGGGTTTATTTTAACTTAAAGTTGAGTATATAACAATCAAACTTATGGTTTTATGAGATGATGATGATTATTATTATTATCATTATTATTATTATTATTATTATTATTATTATTATAATTATTATTATTATTATTATTATTATTATTATTATTATAATTATTACTATTATTATTATTATTATTATTATTATTATTATTATTATTGTTATTATTAGCCAAGCTACAACCCTAGTTGGAAAAGCAGGATGCTATAAGCACAAGGGCTCCAAGAGCGAAAAATAGCCCAGTGAGGAAAGAAAATAAGGAAATAAATAAACTATATACGAGAAGTAATGAATAAAGAACGTATAATATATTACGATCAGTAACAACGTCAAATATAAACTATGAAGATTTATGTCAGCGTTGTACAGTATATCTTGCGACGCAAAATCTTTATTATTATTATTATTATTATTATTATGATGACGATGAATGCAAGAGTTGATGGGAGAAGTACAAGAGGAAGGCCAAGGTTTGGGTGGATGGATGGTGTGAAGAAAGCTCTGGGTGATAGGAGGATAGATGTGAGAGAGGCAAGAGAGCGTGCTAGAAATAGGAATGAATGGTGAGCGATTGTGACTCAGTTCCGGTAGGTCCTGCTGCTTCCTCCGGTGCCTTGGATGACCACGGAGGTAGCAGCAGTAGGGGAGTCAGCATTGTGAAGCTTCATCTGTGGTGGAAATGTGGGAGGTTGGGCTGTGGCACCCTAGCAGTACCAGCTGAACTCGGTTGAGTCCCTGATTAGGCTGAAGGAACATAGAGAGTAGAGGTCCCCTTTTTGTTTTGTTTCATTGTTGGTGTCGGCTACCCCCCAAAATTGGGGGAAGTTCCTTGGTATATGGATGGATGGATTATCATTATTATTATTATTATTATTATTATTATTATTATTATTATTATTTTCATTATTATTATTATTATTATTATTATTATTATTAATAATCTTATCATTATTATTATTACTAGCCAAGCTACAACCCTAGTTGGAAAAGCAAGATGCTATAAGCCCAAGGGCTCCAATAGAGAAAAATAGCCCAGTGAGGAAAGGAAATATGGAAATAAATAAATGATGAGAACAAATTAACAATAAATCCTTCTACAAACAGTAACAACGTCAAAACAGATATGTTCTATATAAACTATTAACAACGTCAAAAACATTTATGACATATAAATTATAAAAAGACTCATGACAGCCTGGTCAACATAAAAACATTTGCTCCCACTTTGAACTTCCCAAAATTGTTACTTGTTACAATTTCCATCGCAGAGTAATGAAACTTGCAGGGATTAACTGTTATGTAAAAAAACTGGAAATGATTAAATTTCGGAAGGTCGATGTCAAAGGTCAAGGTCATGGTCAAGGAAAATGTCTTATTCACGTAATCAGCCGTAAGTTTGGACATCGTTGTCAACAGAGACTTCAAACTTGGTTCATATTTGCGAATAAAAATCCACGCCTATTCAAAAATACTAAGGTCAAAGGTCAAGGTCAAGGTCGAGCAATAGGTCGAAAAAAAACAAGCTGCCACGGCGGAGGTCTGCGCTCTACTGAATGATATAGGGGACTAAAGGATTTATAGAATTTTTTTCTCTACCAAATCTATCATAAATGCATCGGGGACAATAGGAGTTATAGATATGAAACCAATTTCATTAACAAAAATCTTTGACAGACAAAAATATGTAATTTTAATATATATCTAAGAGTAAAATGCTTGTGTGCGTACCTGAAATCATATGAAGTATAAAATATGATATTTATAAATGTGTAAATGTAATTTTAATCGTCTGATAATCAATGTATAACGAAGAGCAAAAGTAAAAATATTCAGTGCATTATAGACAGTTATACATAAGTTATACACCTACATGCACATAGATTATATATAAATAAATATATATATATATATATATATATATATATTATACATACATATACACACACACACACACATATATATATATATATATACACACACGTGTGCATGTGTGTGTTTGTATACAAAAAAATAGCACATGTATATAAATATCCATATGCGTATATATCAACATACATAAATGCGTTAGCATATCCGTATGCGTATGTATAGCAGAACAAATCCAGCCTCTTGGATAACGCAAAAGAAGAAGAAGAAGAAGAAGAAGAAGAAGAAGAAGAAGAAGAAGAAGAAAATTTTACAAGAGGAGAAAACAAACGTCAAAGAGAAAAAGAAAAAAGAAAAAAAAAGATTCTCGTACCTCATTACCGGCATAAAACCACAAATGGAAGAACCTAATAGCCCATTGCTAGCCCCGGAGAACTTAAAATATTATGCCCTTTGTTTCTACATTTATAATTTACCGATTCAACAATACATCAGGAGGTCGGGATAGGGAGGGAGGTCCGGAGGGGATGGATAAGGAGAGGGAGGGAGAGAGAGAGAGCGGGATTGCACACACAGAGGAGAGAGAGAGAGAGAGAGAGAGAGAGAGAGAGAGAGAGAGGGGGGGGGATAAAAGGAAGCAAAAAAGAATTAAAGAGAATAATAGATAAAAAATATAACAAAAACTGAGATAGACAATTTATGATACACGCATATATATATATATATATATATATATATATAGATAGATAGATAGATAGATAGATATATTCACATATAGATAGATAGATACATATATAGATAGATATATACATAGATAGAGTACATATGTGTATACATACATACATACATACATATATATATATATATATAGAGAGAGAGAGAGAGAGAGAGAGAGAGAGAGAGAGAGATGATCTGCAAAGTCTTCATCATATAATTTTGATGCAGCGCTGAATATTTAATGCCAACACAATACTCCTCCGCTTGCAGACTTCTTATATGTTAACTACCCAACCTTGGGGTCTTATGTGGTAATGTGGAGAAACCGCTTCTGTTTTTTTTTTTGTTTTTTTTTTCCAGCACGATGAAATTATATCCAAGGGAAGAAGCAGAGAAAAAAGAATAAAAAAATAAATTTCTAATCTACATAGCCAAATAAAATGGGTAAATATCTAAAACGCAGCCGAATTCAGTTTTATAAACGTTTTTATTACGATATAATGAATTTACGAGAAAGGCTAATAGCAAAGGCACATATTCAGGGTCCAATTCAGTTTTTATAAACGTTTTTATTACAATATAATGAATTTACCAAAAAGGCTAATAGCAAAGGCACATATTCAGAGTCCAATTCAGTTTGATAAACGTTTTTATTACGATATAATGAATTTACCAGAAAGGCTAATAGCAGAGGGACATATTCAGAGTCCAATTCAGTTTGATAAACGTTTTTATTACGATATAATGAATTTACCAGAAAGGCTAATAGCAGAGGGACATATTCAGAGTCAAATTCAGTTTGATGAACGTTTTTATTACGATATAATGAATTTACGAGAAAGGCTAATAGCAGAGGGACATATTCAGAGTCGAATTCAGTTTGATGAACGTTTTTATTACGATATAATGAATTTACGAGAAAGGCTAATAGCAGAGGGACATATTCAGAGTCGAATTCAGTTTGATGAACGTTTTTATTACGATATAATGAATTTCCGAGAAAGGCTAATAGCAAAGGGACATATTCAGAGTCGAATTCAGTTTGATGAACGTTTTTATTACGATATAATGAATTTCCGAGAAAGGCTAATAGCAGAGGGACATATTCAGAGTCGAATTCAGTTTGATGAACGTTTTTATTACGATATAATGAATTTACGAGAAAGGCTAATAGCAGAGGGACATATTCAGAGTCGAATTCAGTTTGATAAACGTTTTTAATACATTATAATGACTTTACGACAAAGGCTAATAGCAGAGGGACATATTCAGAGTCGAATTCAGTTTTATAAACGTTTTTATTACGATATAATGAATTTACGAGAAAGGCTAATAGCAAAGGCACATATTCAGAGTCCAATTCAGTTTGATAAACGTTTTTATTACAATATAATGAATTTACGAGAAAGGCTAATAGCAAAGGCACATATTCAGAGTCGAATTCAGTTTGATAAACGTTTTTATTACGATATAATGAATTTACGAGAAAGGCTAATAGCAGAGGGACATATTCAGAGTCGAATTCAGTTTGATAAACGTTTTTATTACGATATAATGAATTTACCAGAAAGGCTAATAGCAGAGGGACATATTCAGAGTCGAATTCAGTTTGATAAACGTTTTTATTACAATATAATGAATTTACCAGAAAGGCTAATAGCAGAGGGACATATTCAGAGTCGAATTCAGTTTGATAAACGTTTTTATTACAATCTAATGAATTTACGACAAAGGCTAATAGCAAAAGGACATATTCAAGAGAACTTGGATCACATAAATAGACGATTTAAAAAAAAGGCAAATGATTATTTTTCATTTTATAAAATAGAATTTCGGTGATATATCTACATTACAAACATATCCTTTCCATAAATATTCACAGGGCGACTCGAAAATTTGAGGTTTTTTTTCCGGTGATGAGCGCAAGAATATCTATAACCACACGTCTATTTCAAATATACATCTCTGTGCGATTTAAATAAGAGTATAAATTAAGCAAATGGACACCTCTCTCTCTCGCCTATGTCAACGTGGTTAACGAAGCGTTAATGTTCATGCTTAAAAGCTTGATGGAATCCTCATTGAAATTCAATACTTTCATATGAGATATTACCCTTTACTCTGCACGATTTCCAATGACCTTAACTTTTAAAATGGAATCTATCAGTCTTTTCACACTCCCTGATACGTTCATTCTTTTATCACTGAATCGTAAATGAAAGAACAGTTTAAGTCACTTTGCACAGCGTTTTTAAAAGCTCACCAATAGCACGTTGAATTGATCAATGCATAGTGCATCATTTACTGATATCCTGGTAGTATTCCGGCATTAGTGTCCTATATGTAGCACTTTTAGAATAGAGAGAGAGAGAGAGAGAGAGAGAGAGAGAGAGAGAGAGAGAGAGAGAGAAAGTATGTTAAATCACCTATCTATATTATAAAGAGCAAGTGTCGGGTTGTGCGCACATATATATATATATATATATATATATATACACACACAAACTTGTATCACTAACACTTGATTTTAATCAATGTAAATATCAACCACAATATCATTTAATGCCGATTTCTACCTTTTGGAATATATATCCACTGCACTAACCTAACTAAATATTTGGCCGTCATTTTTGACAGGAGAAAAAAAAAAAAAAAAAAAAAAAAAGGCATATAGATGAATAAGTTACATATTTCATCACGAATATTTTCAATATTTTACATAAAATATGTAAAAAAAAAATTTGAGTCAAGTAAATAGATAAGTTACACATTTCATCACGGATATTTTTAATATTTTACATAAAAAAAAAAAAAAATAAAAACCGCCACCTCTTTTGTGCCTCTAATTTATCGAGAGCCATTCACAGTCGTGATCTTTACACAGGCTCCCCCCCTCTCACCTCCCCCTAAAGGGAGGGGGGGGGGTTATTTCAAATAATATGCTTAGATTAGTAGCCTTTATGTACATAGTTACGGGGGAAAGCCTTGTTCGAGATTGCTCGTTGGGACTCTCAAGAGAATGCTGTTCCTCGTTACTCTTTACTTTACATGTTAAGTAGAGATTCTATTTGCTGGTTATAGTGTCGCGCAGTCCCTGAATAATAATAATAATAATAATAATAATAATAATAATAATAATAGTAGTAGTAGTAGTAGTAGTAGTAGTAGTAGTAGTAGTAGTAGTAATTATAAGGAATATAAATAACTAATAATAATAATAATAATAAGAATAATAATAACAACAGCAACAACAACAATAGTTGTAGTAATATTAATAATAGTAGTAATAATAATAATAATAATAATGTTATCCAAAACAATAGTAATAATAATACAAATACTAATAATAGTAGTGATAACAATAATAATAATAATAATAACAATAAAAATAACAGTAATAATAATAATAATAATAAAAATAATAAAAATAATAATAATAATAATTACCTACTGTTGCCTTACTTCTAATTATCAAATGTCAGCGCTCCATATCTATTATGCTACTTTTCGTCTGGATATATATATATATATATATATATATATATATATATATAAAACCATGACCACTCAACAGAGCCCTTTAAAATTCCTCTCCTTTTCATTAAAAAAAAAAACTCCAAAATTTCCTCCTCTTTTCCTTATTTTTATCTCCATAGACATTGGACACTCTTTCTCTTCCTAAGACCTGTTTTGTTATTCTTTCCCTCTAAAAAAAATATATATGTTAGTTTTTCATTATTTATTTCCTAGATCTGTTTTGTTTTCTTTCTCTTCCCGAGGCCTTTTCTCTTATTTTCCTTATCCTCTCTCTCTCTCTCTCTTCTCTCTCTCTCTCTCTCTCTCTCTCTCTCTCTCTCTCTCTCCAAGATGTGTTTCGTCTCTATCACTACATATTCCCTGGACCTTATTCGTCTCTCTCTCTCTCTCTCTCTCTCTCTCTCTCTCTCTCTCTCAGCTTTGTTATTCGCTCATTCTTTCTCTCTCCAAGATCTGTGTTATTAGTCTCTATCAAAACATTTTCCCTGGACCATATCCCCCCCCCCCTCTCTCTCTCTCTCTCTCAGCATCCTGTTTAGCCATCTCTTCTCTCTCCTCTCACTCTCTCTCTCCACACTCCCCCCTCTCCCCCTCACAAGCGTATACCAGGCCGATTCGAGCTGGGAATCTGACCGGAAAATTGGACAAAATCACCAAGACTTTTTCTGTTGGCGACGACAATGTTAAATACGGAAAACTTAGACATGAAATGACAGGGAGACGGCTGGGATAAGGGGACGGCTGGACAGGATATGGGGGAGATTTTTATAAGGGATACTGGCCACAGCCTCATATTGAGAAAGCGGCGGTCCGGTGTAAGGGAGGCAGGGAGAGAGAGAGAGAAGAGGGGGGGGGGTTTCAGTGCGTACATACGCATACAGATAAATCTATTTATATAAATGGTAATTCATATATGACATGTAATGGTTCATTTCATTTTGATTCCTCATTCAATTTCTAATTGTTATCCATACTGTAAGACATTTTCCATCTGCCTTTTTTTAATTCTAGAATAGTATCCATTTTTATCCATTTCTCTCTCTCTCTTTTTTACCTCTAAAACTAGTATCCCCTTTTAAACATCTATTTTACCTCTAAAACTAGTATCCACTTTTATACATCACTTTCTTCCCTCTAAAACTAGTATCCACTTCCATCCAAATCTCACTCATTTCTGAAACTAGTATCCACTTTCATCCATTACTTTCTTCCCTCTGAAACTAGTATCAACTTTCATCCATCTCTCTCTTAACTCTAAACCTAGTATCCCCTTTCATCCATCTCCCTCTTACATTTAAAAATAGTATACACTTTTATTAATTTCTCTCTTACCTCTAAAACTAGTATCCATTTTTATACGTAACTCTATTACCTCTAAAACTAGTATCCACTTTTATACATAACTCTATTACCTCTAAAACTAGTATCCATTTTTATACATAACTCTATTACCTCTAAAACTAGTATCCAATTTTATACATAACTCTATTACCTCTAAAACTAGTATCCATTTTTATACATAACTCTATTACCTCTAAAACTAGTATCCACTTTTATACATAACTCTATTACCTCTAAAACTAGTATCCACTTTTATACATAACTCTATTACTTCTAAAACTAGTATCCATTTTTATACATAACTCTATTACCTCTAAAACTAGTATCCACTTTTATACATAACTCTATTACCTCTAAAACTAGTATCCATTTTTATACATAACTCTATTACCTCTAAAACTAGTATCCACTTTTATACATAACTCTATTACCTCTAAAACTAGTATCCATTTTTATACATAACTCTATTACCTCTAAAACTAGTATCCACTTTTATACATAACTCTATTACCTCTAAAACTAGTATCTATTTTTATACATAACTCTATTACCTCTAAAACTAGTATCCATTTTTATAAATAACTCTATTACCTCTAAAACTAGTATCCTCAAGGTTATTAATTTTCCTCTTCCAACCTCTTACCTCTGAACTTGTCCCCCCCCCCCCCGAGGTAATTCATTAGGGATCTGCTATTTTACCCCGTTGTAGCCCTTCGCTTTATAGCATCTTGCTTTTCCATCTAGGGTTTTAGCTTAGCTAATAATAATAATAATAATAATAATAATAATAATAATAATAATAATAATAATAATATCTCTTAATTATCGTAAATATTCAAAATATAACAATAAATTAATCAGGTAACAAACAAATCCATAAACGATGTTAAAAACAAATTATCATGAACAGAAACACAGGCAAAAAAAAAATAAATAAATAAAATTAAAAAAAAAAAAAATAAATAAATAAATAAAAATAATATATAAACATTGGAAGGAGTACAACTCATAATAGGACATAAAAAAGATCCCCACCAAATAGAACGAAAAAAAAATCTTAAAAAAAACTCCAGTTAAAACAATGGCTCACATCAGATCACGTGGGGCTACTTTTAAACAGCCGTAGG
This sequence comes from Palaemon carinicauda, assembly GCF_036898095.1. Taxonomy (NCBI): domain Eukaryota; kingdom Metazoa; phylum Arthropoda; class Malacostraca; order Decapoda; family Palaemonidae; genus Palaemon; species Palaemon carinicauda. The sequence continues at coordinate 1,380,390 of NC_090730.1, read as the reverse complement.
GTTAATCGCTTGCCATGGCCCCGTACATGAGCGAAGCATAAATAATTAAGAACCACCAGTAGCAGTTTCTTCTGAGGGGGGGAGGGGGGAGATTCTCCCTGCGTAAGAGAACAAAGCATTGTAAACGATGAACATCTGAGAGTGGCCTAAGAGGATGTTAAGGACTATGTTAAATGCGTGTCTTCAAAAGTTTAAACTTGAAGCGATTATTTTTATGTTGAACAGGTTGACATAGGTTTCTTTTTAAAGTTTATGCATGAAAGAATTATTTTAATTCATATAATATATATACATATATATATATATATATATATATATATACATATATATATATATGTATGTATGTATGTATGTATGTATGTATGTATGTATGTATGTATGTATATGTGTGAAGGATCTATTTCAATTTTTATTTTTATTGTTTTTTCAGTTCTCTTATAGTTTCTTTATTTCCTTGTTTCCTTTCCTCACTGGGCTATTTTTTCTTGTGGAAGCCCTTGGGCTTATAGCATCCTGCTTTTCCAACTAAGGCTGTAGCTTAACTACTACTACTACTACTACTAATAATAATAATAATAATAATAATAATAATTAAATGCAGTTTTATATCTGAAATAATTCTATGATTGTATAACATAAAATGCATAAAAGTATCAATTAAAAATCTATGATAATTAATCTACATCCCAATACGAAGTTAATGCAATTTATGAACTGAAGACTTTAAAAAATTACGGAAGCAATTCAACCCTGCCCATTCTACGCATCAACTTTTAAAATATTTTTTTCTAAGCATTACCGACTTTAAAACAAACAAGTGCCACTTAATTTCCCAGGCGACATGCTTCCTCCC
>NC_090730.1:1362037-1369537 GCF_036898095.1 Palaemon carinicauda | reverse complement strand
GTCTCTAGGTCATTGTCCTGCTCGACAGGGCAATGTCACTGTCCCTTGCCTCTGCCATTCATGAGTGGTCTTTAAACCTTTAAATCAAAACGTAATACTAAGTGAATATCAACTGTCTCTAGGGCATTGTCCTGCACGACAGGGCAATGTCACTGTCCCTTGCCTCTGCCATTCATGAGTGGCATTTACACCTTTAAATCAAAACGTAATACTAAGTGAATATCTGCTAAAATAATAAAATTTCGTTAAAAAAAGGAAAAAAAAAAATTAAATAAATAAATAAAAAGTCTAAAAATCAAAACGTAATACGAAGTGAATATCTGCTAAAATAAAAAATAATAAAATTTCGTTAAAAAAAGGAAAAAAAAAAACCGTTTAAATAAATAAATAAAAAGCCTAAAAGGGTTTCAAAGTAAGTCCGTAATATATGAGCAGCTAATGAAAACGGTATCTTAGAGCAATGGTCAAGCGGTATCTTCAAAGGACGGGAGAGTTCTGGAAGAGCCGGAAACGAGGGGAAAAAGCTTTCCATTGTTTATAATGCTTTTAAAGTTGGTCTTACTACTTACGTGATTATCATACTTGTATATGTTTCTATTATCAATAGCAATGATGATATATTTTCTAAAGGGATTCAGCCATTTTCGATTGATTTAAATCTTAAAAAAATATTTATGTTCTATAATAATAATAATAATAATAATAATAATAATAATAATAATAATAATAATAATAATAACCCCACACTATATACCAATAATATCGGTAGACTGTGATTAACATTAAAAATTTAAAATAATAATAATAATAATAAGCAACCTGGAACCCACACATTATATACCACCAGTCTCTGTGGAGTGTGTTTTAACAAATAATAATAATAATAATAATAATAATAATAATAATAATAATAATAATAATAATAATTTCACATGAATGATTGACAAAAAAAAAATGACCTTGTAGCACAAAAAAATGTAACATATACAATTATAAAAAGACATATCATGTTTCTTTCAATAGAATTTTAGGACATTATGAGAAAAATTATTATTATTATTATTATTATTATTATTATTATTATTAATTGCTAAGCTACAAACCTAGTTGGAAAAGCCGAATGCTCTAAGCCCAGGGGCTCCAACAGGGAAAATAGCCCAGTAAGGAAAGGAAACAAGGAAAAAATAAATATTTTAAGAATATTAAAATAAATATCTCATATGTAAACTATAAAAACTTTAACAAAACATGAGGAGGAGAAATTATATAAAATAGTGTGCCAGAGTGTACCCTCAAGCAAGAGAACACTAACCCAACATAGTGGAAGACCAAGGTACAGAGGCTATGGCCCTACCAAAGACTAGAGAACAATGGTTTGATTTTGGAGTGTCCTTCTCCTAGAAGAGCTGCTTACCATAGCTTAAGAGTCTCTTCTACCCTTACCAAGAGAAAAGTAGCCATTGAACAATTACAGTCCAGTAGTTAACCCCTTGGGTGACGCAACATAACTCCCTGGTTTGACGCTGACCGAAAATAGCGGTGTTATAATCCAACAACTTTCGAATTACTAAATATGGGATTGGGTGTTGGCAATATTGCTTCCTCACTTAAGATTTAAAGGCCGTTCATGAATGGCAGGGGCCAGGGACAGGGATGTTGCCCTATCGACAGGACAATGCCCTAGAGACTGACCATATACACATATGATCAGCGACCAAGACCCCTCTCCACCCAAACTAGGACCAAGGAGGGTCAACTAATGGCTGCTGATGACTCATGATCTATAGGCTCCCCTAAACCCCCCAGCCTTAGATCATGAGATTGGTGAGGTTGAAGCGACCAAAAAAACTAACGAGTTTGAGCCAGACTAGAACTCCAGTCTGGCGTTCACCAGTCAGGGATGTTACCACATCGGCCACCGCAAAAATAAATACCAGAATAGTTAAGACATGTAAAACAGAAAGTCAAGATCACCCATCTGCTTCTTTTGAAATAGATATCGGTGGGTCTCAAAATTCAAATTCTTATAAGAACAATTTCCTAAGAGTTTCAGAAGCCTTATCCCTTGAAATTCTGTGTCCTTAGGGTTTGGAGTTAGGTCTCAAAATTTTATTGAAAAAGAATAGGGATGGATCAAGTTAATTCTTCATTCTATACCCGCAGGAAAAAGGAGTAAGAAATAAAGGCTAAAGAAAATTTCTATACATCTTTGGGCAATCTGAGAGAGAGAGAGAGAGAGAGAGAGAGAGAGAGAGAGGGAAATTCAAGTTTATGTAAGATTTTGATAAAACTAGAATTTCATATATATATATATATATATATATAATGATAAATTCTGAGAAAACAGTATTTAAGATTTGTGATAAATCATTCTATTTACCTTTATTAAAGAAAGCGCCTGTTGACTACGTAAAAATTTTGGGTATATATATATATATATATATATATATATAACGATTTATAAACAATCGCAAACGAGTCGTTATATTCTACGCAGACTCATACTTAGCATATCCAAAAGATTTGTTTTAAGTTATTAGGCCAAAGAGGTTTCTTTTAACAATAGTTCGGGAGCGAATAGGTCATAAAAATATGTGTATTTGTAAATTACAAGCAAACTGTAGAGTCTTCGCCCATCCGATTTAGAATTAGGCACAAAACACACAGATTTTTATACTTTTCTTATATTATTATGGAACGTTTTCATCATCACATATATATATATATATATATATATTATATTTTTTTTTCAAATAAGCCATATATATTTTTTTGATACATTAATGTCTGGATTCTCTTAACGACCTCGGGATCAGAGCCCCTGGCGAAATCACACAAAGACAAGAGCTTGTGTCCGGCCGGGAATCGAACCCTGGTCGGCAATCTTGTATAGACAGTGACTAAACCACCTGGCCGCGAAGAAAGATAAGAGTCAATGACAATTCTTCTGTACTTATACCTTGTCTTTGTGTGATTTCGCCTGGGGCTCTGATCCCGAGGTCGTTAAGAGAATCCAGACATTAATGTATCAAAAAAATATATATGGCTTATTTGAATATGAAAAACACGTCCAAATGTGCCAAATTTATCATATATATATATATATATATATACATATATATATATATATATATATATATTTATATATATACATATATATACACACATATATATATATATATATGCACACACACACACACACACATATATATATATATATATACTCACACATAAAATCCCTGAGTCAGGTAACACTCAGCCGAAAGTTTCAAAGGCTTCAACCCCTAATTCTCAAAGTTACATTTCCTCCAAAACGCGTTTACCAAATACATCAACACGTCCAACAAAGGAGAACAAGACTCTTATTCCTATTATGCTCTCTCTCTCTCTCTCTCTCTCTCTCTCTCTCTCCTACAATAGGACTGACCACCACACACCGATCCGACTATTTGTTTCTCATTTTAGAAACTCAGCGCAAGATAATTGGCTTAAGCCAGAAGAATTAGTGAATACACTGGAAGGTAGCCAGTGGCGTCCTTTTTATGCCCATCTCACTGGCAAACACCATAAATTATTCCCAATTACATTGGTAATTGGTTGAATTTACTCTCGCGTCCCAAGTCTTTGGTCTTTATGGCATATCTTTGGTTATTTTCCTTTACAATTGCTTTTTTTTTTCCACTGTGAATTCAGTTGTTGGAGTGTAGTGTATTTATGAGAGAGAGAGAGAGAGAGAGAGAGAGAGAGAGAGAGATTAATTTACTTTTGAGGATAGAGTAGTTTAAACTTCAAACGCAGACGGGAATATATCTATCTACATAATACGCACGCTCATTGTTTATATATATATATATATATATATATATCTCAAACCATTTCTGAGTGGATATACCTCAATGTGAAGAAAGGGTTTGTGGATCACTATCAACAGCAAAGCTGTACTAACGAGGGCCACCCATATTAGGCTGGTTTGTTGCGAGTAATCAAACAAAAATCTCCCACGATCACCGATCCGCGGTGGCCACCGAGGTGATGAAAATGTCCAAACCTCATATATTAAGAAAGACTTTTCTGAGGCCTTGTCATACAATGGGAAAGAAATGGCTGTTTATTTATTATTGTTATTCTTGTATAGGCTATATATCAAAAGTTTCTTAGTTAACAATATGCGATGAGAGTATTTTACAATAAAAAAAGGCATAAACTTATTTGTTAAAACCTTCATAATTCAATTGCAATGTAAATGTTTTGTGTCTGTGCAAAATCTGTTCCAGACCCCAGTCAACACGGGAAGCGAAAGCGTTAGTCAAAGCAGGGCCATAAATTTTCGGTCACCGAATAGTAAGTAATAAACCTTGCTCGCATGTTTAAAGAAACTCCTTCATATTTTGAACTTCTTCGAGGCTGGACTTATTTCTTGGGTGCTGAGAATTCTGGGTCCTTGAATATTACGAAATCATTGTACTTCGTGTTGAAAGGAGAATCTAATAAGGTTGTGGTAGCCTACTGGAAACGATCTGGTGTTCAAAAGTTCAAAGTTGGAGCAAATTTATTTATGTTGACCAGGCTGACATGAGTCTTTTTATAGTTTATATATGACATATCCGTTTTTGACGTTGTTAATAGTTTATATTTAGGATCGTTAATTTATTCTCATCACTTATTTATTTCCTTATTTCCTTTCTTCACTGGGCTATTTTTCCCTGTTGGAGCTCTTGGACTTATAGCATCTTGCTTTTCCACCTAGGGTTGTAGCTTGGCTAATAATAATAATAATAATAATATTAATAATACTGGGGTTCTAGTTCAGCTCAATCTCGATAGTTTCTTTGGTCGCTGCAACCTCACCATCCTTGTGAGCTAAGGATGGAGGTTTTAGGGGAGCCTATAGGTGTACCTGTTAAGTCATCAGCAGCCATTGCCTGGCCCTCCCTGAACCTAGCTGGGGTGGAGAGAAGACTTGGGGTTTACCAGTCTCTAGGGCAGTGTCTCTGTCCATTGCCTTTGCCATTCACGAGAGACCTTTAAACGTTTCCATTGTAAATATATACATCTGACCCGAGAACAAACAGAAATGAAAATAATAGAAATCTGTGGCTTGCATTGTCTGTTTCACAAGATTGACATCACAGTTTGTCCAGACAATTGTGCAAGATTGTTTATATTAAGGGCTTTGAAAGTAGTTTATACTCCAAACTTTGTCTCAGGGTTACCAAAGAATGATCACTGACCAAAAAAAAAAATAAATAAATAAAAAAAAGGGGGGGGGGGAAAGAAGGAGGAGGATGTTTTAACACCACGATTGCTCTCGGAGAACTTCACAAAATCGCACCAATTGTTCTCTATTCTTGGATAGTATCTTAGCCTCTGTACTATGGTCTACCACAGTCTTGGTTTATAGTTCTCTTGCTTGCATACTCAAGAACACAATGTTTCTGTTTTCTTTCCCCACTGGGCTATTTTCCCCTTTTGGACACCTTGAGCTTATAGCAGCCAGCCTTTCATACTAGGGTTGTAGCTTGGCTAGTAATAACAATTATGATAAAAATATAGAAATTCCTTTCCCAAGAAGTAGGGAAGCGATTCGTGTATATAAATCTATGTTGAAGCATCAGTTGTGGCTAGCAAAAAGGTGTAGGGGGTTGCAACTTCATACTTCAAAAAATTGGTGAAAACCAGAAGGTTCTATCATTCTGGGATTTCTCTATTTGGAGGGGAAAATGACTATCGAGAAAAAAAAACCCCCACACATTTGTGTGCATGCGTGTGTGTGTGTGTATGTATATATATATATATATATATATCCACACACACACACACACATATATATATGTGTGTATATATATATATATATATATATATATTATTAGTATTACTATCCAAGCCACAACCCTAATTGGAAAAGCAAGATGCTATAAGCCCAGGGGCTCCAATAGGGAAAAATAGCCAGTGAGGAAAGGAAATAAATAAATATATAAACCTTAGATATCTTTTTAATGAGTTTATTTGGTAAATTAATAACATAGTAAGTAGATATTTACTACTAAGAGAATCTTCCTGAAACTATTGTTGATTTGCTGGGAAAATACCAAATGAACGTTTAGCCATAGGTAAAGAGTCTCTTCTAGGTGAGTGAAAAGACGTTAAAAGGACTAAGGAGTTCAAGGTATGTATTTTAATGTTGTTATTGTTAATTACTTCTCTTATAGTTTTCTTATTTCCTTTTCTCACTAGGCTATTTTCCCCGTTGGAGCTCTCGGGCTTATAGCATCCTGCTTTTCCAACTAGGGTTGTAGCTTAGCAAGTAGTAATAATAATAATAATAATAATAATAATAATAATAATAATAATAATAATAATAATAATCAAGGTGGAGTGATACTTCATCACTGAAAAAATTGTAGAGGAACTGATATGTTTACAAAGGGGATAACGGATAAGGGATAGATTATGGAACGATAAGGGAAAGATTATGGATGATTTCTGCATACAGTGCTCCTCCACAACTTAACAGTTGGCGTATGAACTATGCATAACGAATGATTTGCCTGTCTTTAAAGACATTATATTTTCAAATTGAATAATTCTTTATATACTTGGGTGTATTTGTATGTGTCTAGGCATGCTAATTTATATAGAGGGAGATTTATTTTAGAATATCAATATCTTTTTCTGGTTCATCATTAATTACCTAATTTTGAAAGGCAACACTGACAATACATGATAATGGAAATTGTCAAGAACTGAACAAAGGTGCACAGAAAGCGAGAGAGAGAGAGAGAGAGAGAGAGAGAGAGAGAGAGAGAGAGATATGATAAGATAAATTACCAAAAAATTAACAGAGAACATGACAATTAAAACGATAAAAAACTGAACAAGAATTGAACAGATAGACTATGACAATGAAAATTATCAAGAACTAACATAGAGAGAGAGAGAGAGAGAGAGAGAGAGAGAGAGAGAGAGAGAATAAAGAAGAATTCAGCGCGTAGAGTGAAATAAGATACTTTTGTCATAGCCGACTGGTAGGCATTAGTATTTGAAGAGAGTGACGGGTCCCTATCTGAAAATTAAAAAGGTTATGAGCCATTATTCATCAGGTAGAACAGGTGAAGAGGAGGGCCTCGCGAATCGGCCGTATTAGGGAGCTTGGCTGACAGCAGACTGAAAGTTTAATGCATCATATGATAACTTCGAAGCAGACTATGCCATCGCCCGTTTGACAGAGAGAGAGAGAGAGAGAGAGAGAGAGAGAGAGAGAGAGAAGAGGAAGCCTGTTTTTCGATGCATTATAGATTCTGATATCTTGTTTTAAGGATTCCGAATTTTTGTTAGGATGGTATAAGTCACTTTGTGATTTCTTGATTCATTTAAAAGTTTTTTTTTTTTTTTTTGGAGGGGGGGATTTCTAAGATAACATTTGGTATTGGATTTTTTTTCCATGATATTGATTCAATATTTCATGATGTTCAAATATAATTTTGGAGAGAGTGACTTTTA